>NC_059431.1:72445079-72625079 GCF_021028975.2 Sphaerodactylus townsendi | reverse complement strand
CCCCCCCCCCCACCCCCCCCCCCCCCCACCCCCCCCCCCCCCCACCCCCCCCCCCCCCCACCCCCCCCCCCCCCCACCCCCCCCCCCCCCCACCCCCCCCCCCCCCCACCCCCCCCCCCCCCCACCCCCCCCCCCCCCCACCCCCCCCCCCCCCCACCCCCCCCCCCCCCCACCCCCCCCCCCCCCCACCCCCCCCCCCCCCCACCCCCCCCCCCCCCCACCCCCCCCCCCCCCCACCCCCCCCCCCCCCCACCCCCCCCCCCCCCCACCCCCCCCCCCCCCCACCCCCCCCCCCCCCCACCCCCCCCCCCCCCCACCCCCCCCCCCCCCCACCCCCCCCCCCCCCCACCCCCCCCCCCCCCCACCCCCCCCCCCCCCCACCCCCCCCCCCCCCCACCCCCCCCCCCCCCCACCCCCCCCCCCCCCCACCCCCCCCCCCCCCCACCCCCCCCCCCCCCCACCCCCCCCCCCCCCCACCCCCCCCCCCCCCCACCCCCCCCCCCCCCCACCCCCCCCCCCCCCCACCCCCCCCCCCCCCCACCCCCCCCCCCCCCCACCCCCCCCCCCCCCCACCCCCCCCCCCCCCCACCCCCCCCCCCCCCCACCCCCCCCCCCCCCCACCCCCCCCCCCCCCCACCCCCCCCCCCCCCCACCCCCCCCCCCCCCCACCCCCCCCCCCCCCCACCCCCCCCCCCCCCCACCCCCCCCCCCCCCCACCCCCCCCCCCCCCCACCCCCCCCCCCCCCCACCCCCCCCCCCCCCCACCCCCCCCCCCCCCCACCCCCCCCCCCCCCCACCCCCCCCCCCCCCCACCCCCCCCCCCCCCCACCCCCCCCCCCCCCCACCCCCCCCCCCCCCCACCCCCCCCCCCCCCCACCCCCCCCCCCCCCCACCCCCCCCCCCCCCCACCCCCCCCCCCCCCCACCCCCCCCCCCCCCCACCCCCCCCCCCCCCCACCCCCCCCCCCCCCCACCCCCCCCCCCCCCCACCCCCCCCCCCCCCCACCCCCCCCCCCCCCCACCCCCCCCCCCCCCCACCCCCCCCCCCCCCCACCCCCCCCCCCCCCCACCCCCCCCCCCCCCCACCCCCCCCCCCCCCCACCCCCCCCCCCCCCCACCCCCCCCCCCCCCCACCCCCCCCCCCCCCCACCCCCCCCCCCCCCCACCCCCCCCCCCCCCCACCCCCCCCCCCCCCCACCCCCCCCCCCCCCCACCCCCCCCCCCCCCCACCCCCCCCCCCCCCCACCCCCCCCCCCCCCCACCCCCCCCCCCCCCCACCCCCCCCCCCCCCCACCCCCCCCCCCCCCCACCCCCCCCCCCCCCCACCCCCCCCCCCCCCCACCCCCCCCCCCCCCCACCCCCCCCCCCCCCCACCCCCCCCCCCCCCCACCCCCCCCCCCCCCCACCCCCCCCCCCCCCCACCCCCCCCCCCCCCCACCCCCCCCCCCCCCCACCCCCCCCCCCCCCCACCCCCCCCCCCCCCCACCCCCCCCCCCCCCCACCCCCCCCCCCCCCCACCCCCCCCCCCCCCCACCCCCCCCCCCCCCCACCCCCCCCCCCCCCCACCCCCCCCCCCCCCCACCCCCCCCCCCCCCCACCCCCCCCCCCCCCCACCCCCCCCCCCCCCCACCCCCCCCCCCCCCCACCCCCCCCCCCCCCCACCCCCCCCCCCCCCCACCCCCCCCCCCCCCCACCCCCCCCCCCCCCCACCCCCCCCCCCCCCCACCCCCCCCCCCCCCCACCCCCCCCCCCCCCCACCCCCCCCCCCCCCCACCCCCCCCCCCCCCCACCCCCCCCCCCCCCCACCCCCCCCCCCCCCCACCCCCCCCCCCCCCCACCCCCCCCCCCCCCCACCCCCCCCCCCCCCCACCCCCCCCCCCCCCCACCCCCCCCCCCCCCCACCCCCCCCCCCCCCCACCCCCCCCCCCCCCCACCCCCCCCCCCCCCCACCCCCCCCCCCCCCCACCCCCCCCCCCCCCCACCCCCCCCCCCCCCCACCCCCCCCCCCCCCCACCCCCCCCCCCCCCCACCCCCCCCCCCCCCCACCCCCCCCCCCCCCCACCCCCCCCCCCCCCCACCCCCCCCCCCCCCCACCCCCCCCCCCCCCCACCCCCCCCCCCCCCCACCCCCCCCCCCCCCCACCCCCCCCCCCCCCCACCCCCCCCCCCCCCCACCCCCCCCCCCCCCCACCCCCCCCCCCCCCCACCCCCCCCCCCCCCCACCCCCCCCCCCCCCCACCCCCCCCCCCCCCCACCCCCCCCCCCCCCCACCCCCCCCCCCCCCCACCCCCCCCCCCCCCCACCCCCCCCCCCCCCCACCCCCCCCCCCCCCCACCCCCCCCCCCCCCCACCCCCCCCCCCCCCCACCCCCCCCCCCCCCCACCCCCCCCCCCCCCCACCCCCCCCCCCCCCCACCCCCCCCCCCCCCCACCCCCCCCCCCCCCCACCCCCCCCCCCCCCCACCCCCCCCCCCCCCCACCCCCCCCCCCCCCCACCCCCCCCCCCCCCCACCCCCCCCCCCCCCCACCCCCCCCCCCCCCCACCCCCCCCCCCCCCCACCCCCCCCCCCCCCCACCCCCCCCCCCCCCCACCCCCCCCCCCCCCCACCCCCCCCCCCCCCCACCCCCCCCCCCCCCCACCCCCCCCCCCCCCCACCCCCCCCCCCCCCCACCCCCCCCCCCCCCCACCCCCCCCCCCCCCCACCCCCCCCCCCCCCCACCCCCCCCCCCCCCCACCCCCCCCCCCCCCCACCCCCCCCCCCCCCCACCCCCCCCCCCCCCCACCCCCCCCCCCCCCCACCCCCCCCCCCCCCCACCCCCCCCCCCCCCCACCCCCCCCCCCCCCCACCCCCCCCCCCCCCCACCCCCCCCCCCCCCCACCCCCCCCCCCCCCCACCCCCCCCCCCCCCCACCCCCCCCCCCCCCCACCCCCCCCCCCCCCCACCCCCCCCCCCCCCCACCCCCCCCCCCCCCCACCCCCCCCCCCCCCCACCCCCCCCCCCCCCCACCCCCCCCCCCCCCCACCCCCCCCCCCCCCCACCCCCCCCCCCCCCCACCCCCCCCCCCCCCCACCCCCCCCCCCCCCCACCCCCCCCCCCCCCCACCCCCCCCCCCCCCCACCCCCCCCCCCCCCCACCCCCCCCCCCCCCCACCCCCCCCCCCCCCCACCCCCCCCCCCCCCCACCCCCCCCCCCCCCCACCCCCCCCCCCCCCCACCCCCCCCCCCCCCCACCCCCCCCCCCCCCCACCCCCCCCCCCCCCCACCCCCCCCCCCCCCCACCCCCCCCCCCCCCCACCCCCCCCCCCCCCCACCCCCCCCCCCCCCCACCCCCCCCCCCCCCCACCCCCCCCCCCCCCCACCCCCCCCCCCCCCCACCCCCCCCCCCCCCCACCCCCCCCCCCCCCCACCCCCCCCCCCCCCCACCCCCCCCCCCCCCCACCCCCCCCCCCCCCCACCCCCCCCCCCCCCCACCCCCCCCCCCCCCCACCCCCCCCCCCCCCCACCCCCCCCCCCCCCCACCCCCCCCCCCCCCCACCCCCCCCCCCCCCCACCCCCCCCCCCCCCCACCCCCCCCCCCCCCCACCCCCCCCCCCCCCCACCCCCCCCCCCCCCCACCCCCCCCCCCCCCCACCCCCCCCCCCCCCCACCCCCCCCCCCCCCCACCCCCCCCCCCCCCCACCCCCCCCCCCCCCCACCCCCCCCCCCCCCCACCCCCCCCCCCCCCCACCCCCCCCCCCCCCCACCCCCCCCCCCCCCCACCCCCCCCCCCCCCCACCCCCCCCCCCCCCCACCCCCCCCCCCCCCCACCCCCCCCCCCCCCCACCCCCCCCCCCCCCCACCCCCCCCCCCCCCCACCCCCCCCCCCCCCCACCCCCCCCCCCCCCCACCCCCCCCCCCCCCCACCCCCCCCCCCCCCCACCCCCCCCCCCCCCCACCCCCCCCCCCCCCCACCCCCCCCCCCCCCCACCCCCCCCCCCCCCCACCCCCCCCCCCCCCCACCCCCCCCCCCCCCCACCCCCCCCCCCCCCCACCCCCCCCCCCCCCCACCCCCCCCCCCCCCCACCCCCCCCCCCCCCCACCCCCCCCCCCCCCCACCCCCCCCCCCCCCCACCCCCCCCCCCCCCCACCCCCCCCCCCCCCCACCCCCCCCCCCCCCCACCCCCCCCCCCCCCCACCCCCCCCCCCCCCCACCCCCCCCCCCCCCCACCCCCCCCCCCCCCCACCCCCCCCCCCCCCCACCCCCCCCCCCCCCCACCCCCCCCCCCCCCCACCCCCCCCCCCCCCCACCCCCCCCCCCCCCCACCCCCCCCCCCCCCCACCCCCCCCCCCCCCCACCCCCCCCCCCCCCCACCCCCCCCCCCCCCCACCCCCCCCCCCCCCCACCCCCCCCCCCCCCCACCCCCCCCCCCCCCCACCCCCCCCCCCCCCCACCCCCCCCCCCCCCCACCCCCCCCCCCCCCCACCCCCCCCCCCCCCCACCCCCCCCCCCCCCCACCCCCCCCCCCCCCCACCCCCCCCCCCCCCCACCCCCCCCCCCCCCCACCCCCCCCCCCCCCCACCCCCCCCCCCCCCCACCCCCCCCCCCCCCCACCCCCCCCCCCCCCCACCCCCCCCCCCCCCCACCCCCCCCCCCCCCCACCCCCCCCCCCCCCCACCCCCCCCCCCCCCCACCCCCCCCCCCCCCCACCCCCCCCCCCCCCCACCCCCCCCCCCCCCCACCCCCCCCCCCCCCCACCCCCCCCCCCCCCCACCCCCCCCCCCCCCCACCCCCCCCCCCCCCCACCCCCCCCCCCCCCCACCCCCCCCCCCCCCCACCCCCCCCCCCCCCCACCCCCCCCCCCCCCCACCCCCCCCCCCCCCCACCCCCCCCCCCCCCCACCCCCCCCCCCCCCCACCCCCCCCCCCCCCCACCCCCCCCCCCCCCCACCCCCCCCCCCCCCCACCCCCCCCCCCCCCCACCCCCCCCCCCCCCCACCCCCCCCCCCCCCCACCCCCCCCCCCCCCCACCCCCCCCCCCCCCCACCCCCCCCCCCCCCCACCCCCCCCCCCCCCCACCCCCCCCCCCCCCCACCCCCCCCCCCCCCCACCCCCCCCCCCCCCCACCCCCCCCCCCCCCCACCCCCCCCCCCCCCCACCCCCCCCCCCCCCCACCCCCCCCCCCCCCCACCCCCCCCCCCCCCCACCCCCCCCCCCCCCCACCCCCCCCCCCCCCCACCCCCCCCCCCCCCCACCCCCCCCCCCCCCCACCCCCCCCCCCCCCCACCCCCCCCCCCCCCCACCCCCCCCCCCCCCCACCCCCCCCCCCCCCCACCCCCCCCCCCCCCCACCCCCCCCCCCCCCCACCCCCCCCCCCCCCCACCCCCCCCCCCCCCCACCCCCCCCCCCCCCCACCCCCCCCCCCCCCCACCCCCCCCCCCCCCCACCCCCCCCCCCCCCCACCCCCCCCCCCCCCCACCCCCCCCCCCCCCCACCCCCCCCCCCCCCCACCCCCCCCCCCCCCCACCCCCCCCCCCCCCCACCCCCCCCCCCCCCCACCCCCCCCCCCCCCCACCCCCCCCCCCCCCCACCCCCCCCCCCCCCCACCCCCCCCCCCCCCCACCCCCCCCCCCCCCCACCCCCCCCCCCCCCCACCCCCCCCCCCCCCCACCCCCCCCCCCCCCCACCCCCCCCCCCCCCCACCCCCCCCCCCCCCCACCCCCCCCCCCCCCCACCCCCCCCCCCCCCCACCCCCCCCCCCCCCCACCCCCCCCCCCCCCCACCCCCCCCCCCCCCCACCCCCCCCCCCCCCCACCCCCCCCCCCCCCCACCCCCCCCCCCCCCCACCCCCCCCCCCCCCCACCCCCCCCCCCCCCCACCCCCCCCCCCCCCCACCCCCCCCCCCCCCCACCCCCCCCCCCCCCCACCCCCCCCCCCCCCCACCCCCCCCCCCCCCCACCCCCCCCCCCCCCCACCCCCCCCCCCCCCCACCCCCCCCCCCCCCCACCCCCCCCCCCCCCCACCCCCCCCCCCCCCCACCCCCCCCCCCCCCCACCCCCCCCCCCCCCCACCCCCCCCCCCCCCCACCCCCCCCCCCCCCCACCCCCCCCCCCCCCCACCCCCCCCCCCCCCCACCCCCCCCCCCCCCCACCCCCCCCCCCCCCCACCCCCCCCCCCCCCCACCCCCCCCCCCCCCCACCCCCCCCCCCCCCCACCCCCCCCCCCCCCCACCCCCCCCCCCCCCCACCCCCCCCCCCCCCCACCCCCCCCCCCCCCCACCCCCCCCCCCCCCCACCCCCCCCCCCCCCCACCCCCCCCCCCCCCCACCCCCCCCCCCCCCCACCCCCCCCCCCCCCCACCCCCCCCCCCCCCCACCCCCCCCCCCCCCCACCCCCCCCCCCCCCCACCCCCCCCCCCCCCCACCCCCCCCCCCCCCCACCCCCCCCCCCCCCCACCCCCCCCCCCCCCCACCCCCCCCCCCCCCCACCCCCCCCCCCCCCCACCCCCCCCCCCCCCCACCCCCCCCCCCCCCCACCCCCCCCCCCCCCCACCCCCCCCCCCCCCCACCCCCCCCCCCCCCCACCCCCCCCCCCCCCCACCCCCCCCCCCCCCCACCCCCCCCCCCCCCCACCCCCCCCCCCCCCCACCCCCCCCCCCCCCCACCCCCCCCCCCCCCCACCCCCCCCCCCCCCCACCCCCCCCCCCCCCCACCCCCCCCCCCCCCCACCCCCCCCCCCCCCCACCCCCCCCCCCCCCCACCCCCCCCCCCCCCCACCCCCCCCCCCCCCCACCCCCCCCCCCCCCCACCCCCCCCCCCCCCCACCCCCCCCCCCCCCCACCCCCCCCCCCCCCCACCCCCCCCCCCCCCCACCCCCCCCCCCCCCCACCCCCCCCCCCCCCCACCCCCCCCCCCCCCCACCCCCCCCCCCCCCCACCCCCCCCCCCCCCCACCCCCCCCCCCCCCCACCCCCCCCCCCCCCCACCCCCCCCCCCCCCCACCCCCCCCCCCCCCCACCCCCCCCCCCCCCCACCCCCCCCCCCCCCCACCCCCCCCCCCCCCCACCCCCCCCCCCCCCCACCCCCCCCCCCCCCCACCCCCCCCCCCCCCCACCCCCCCCCCCCCCCACCCCCCCCCCCCCCCACCCCCCCCCCCCCCCACCCCCCCCCCCCCCCACCCCCCCCCCCCCCCACCCCCCCCCCCCCCCACCCCCCCCCCCCCCCACCCCCCCCCCCCCCCACCCCCCCCCCCCCCCACCCCCCCCCCCCCCCACCCCCCCCCCCCCCCACCCCCCCCCCCCCCCACCCCCCCCCCCCCCCACCCCCCCCCCCCCCCACCCCCCCCCCCCCCCACCCCCCCCCCCCCCCACCCCCCCCCCCCCCCACCCCCCCCCCCCCCCACCCCCCCCCCCCCCCACCCCCCCCCCCCCCCACCCCCCCCCCCCCCCACCCCCCCCCCCCCCCACCCCCCCCCCCCCCCACCCCCCCCCCCCCCCACCCCCCCCCCCCCCCACCCCCCCCCCCCCCCACCCCCCCCCCCCCCCACCCCCCCCCCCCCCCACCCCCCCCCCCCCCCACCCCCCCCCCCCCCCACCCCCCCCCCCCCCCACCCCCCCCCCCCCCCACCCCCCCCCCCCCCCACCCCCCCCCCCCCCCACCCCCCCCCCCCCCCACCCCCCCCCCCCCCCACCCCCCCCCCCCCCCACCCCCCCCCCCCCCCACCCCCCCCCCCCCCCACCCCCCCCCCCCCCCACCCCCCCCCCCCCCCACCCCCCCCCCCCCCCACCCCCCCCCCCCCCCACCCCCCCCCCCCCCCACCCCCCCCCCCCCCCACCCCCCCCCCCCCCCACCCCCCCCCCCCCCCACCCCCCCCCCCCCCCACCCCCCCCCCCCCCCACCCCCCCCCCCCCCCACCCCCCCCCCCCCCCACCCCCCCCCCCCCCCACCCCCCCCCCCCCCCACCCCCCCCCCCCCCCACCCCCCCCCCCCCCCACCCCCCCCCCCCCCCACCCCCCCCCCCCCCCACCCCCCCCCCCCCCCACCCCCCCCCCCCCCCACCCCCCCCCCCCCCCACCCCCCCCCCCCCCCACCCCCCCCCCCCCCCACCCCCCCCCCCCCCCACCCCCCCCCCCCCCCACCCCCCCCCCCCCCCACCCCCCCCCCCCCCCACCCCCCCCCCCCCCCACCCCCCCCCCCCCCCACCCCCCCCCCCCCCCACCCCCCCCCCCCCCCACCCCCCCCCCCCCCCACCCCCCCCCCCCCCCACCCCCCCCCCCCCCCACCCCCCCCCCCCCCCACCCCCCCCCCCCCCCACCCCCCCCCCCCCCCACCCCCCCCCCCCCCCACCCCCCCCCCCCCCCACCCCCCCCCCCCCCCACCCCCCCCCCCCCCCACCCCCCCCCCCCCCCACCCCCCCCCCCCCCCACCCCCCCCCCCCCCCACCCCCCCCCCCCCCCACCCCCCCCCCCCCCCACCCCCCCCCCCCCCCACCCCCCCCCCCCCCCACCCCCCCCCCCCCCCACCCCCCCCCCCCCCCACCCCCCCCCCCCCCCACCCCCCCCCCCCCCCACCCCCCCCCCCCCCCACCCCCCCCCCCCCCCACCCCCCCCCCCCCCCACCCCCCCCCCCCCCCACCCCCCCCCCCCCCCACCCCCCCCCCCCCCCACCCCCCCCCCCCCCCACCCCCCCCCCCCCCCACCCCCCCCCCCCCCCACCCCCCCCCCCCCCCACCCCCCCCCCCCCCCACCCCCCCCCCCCCCCACCCCCCCCCCCCCCCACCCCCCCCCCCCCCCACCCCCCCCCCCCCCCACCCCCCCCCCCCCCCACCCCCCCCCCCCCCCACCCCCCCCCCCCCCCACCCCCCCCCCCCCCCACCCCCCCCCCCCCCCACCCCCCCCCCCCCCCACCCCCCCCCCCCCCCACCCCCCCCCCCCCCCACCCCCCCCCCCCCCCACCCCCCCCCCCCCCCACCCCCCCCCCCCCCCACCCCCCCCCCCCCCCACCCCCCCCCCCCCCCACCCCCCCCCCCCCCCACCCCCCCCCCCCCCCACCCCCCCCCCCCCCCACCCCCCCCCCCCCCCACCCCCCCCCCCCCCCACCCCCCCCCCCCCCCACCCCCCCCCCCCCCCACCCCCCCCCCCCCCCACCCCCCCCCCCCCCCACCCCCCCCCCCCCCCACCCCCCCCCCCCCCCACCCCCCCCCCCCCCCACCCCCCCCCCCCCCCACCCCCCCCCCCCCCCACCCCCCCCCCCCCCCACCCCCCCCCCCCCCCACCCCCCCCCCCCCCCACCCCCCCCCCCCCCCACCCCCCCCCCCCCCCACCCCCCCCCCCCCCCACCCCCCCCCCCCCCCACCCCCCCCCCCCCCCACCCCCCCCCCCCCCCACCCCCCCCCCCCCCCACCCCCCCCCCCCCCCACCCCCCCCCCCCCCCACCCCCCCCCCCCCCCACCCCCCCCCCCCCCCACCCCCCCCCCCCCCCACCCCCCCCCCCCCCCACCCCCCCCCCCCCCCACCCCCCCCCCCCCCCACCCCCCCCCCCCCCCACCCCCCCCCCCCCCCACCCCCCCCCCCCCCCACCCCCCCCCCCCCCCACCCCCCCCCCCCCCCACCCCCCCCCCCCCCCACCCCCCCCCCCCCCCACCCCCCCCCCCCCCCACCCCCCCCCCCCCCCACCCCCCCCCCCCCCCACCCCCCCCCCCCCCCACCCCCCCCCCCCCCCACCCCCCCCCCCCCCCACCCCCCCCCCCCCCCACCCCCCCCCCCCCCCACCCCCCCCCCCCCCCACCCCCCCCCCCCCCCACCCCCCCCCCCCCCCACCCCCCCCCCCCCCCACCCCCCCCCCCCCCCACCCCCCCCCCCCCCCACCCCCCCCCCCCCCCACCCCCCCCCCCCCCCACCCCCCCCCCCCCCCACCCCCCCCCCCCCCCACCCCCCCCCCCCCCCACCCCCCCCCCCCCCCACCCCCCCCCCCCCCCACCCCCCCCCCCCCCCACCCCCCCCCCCCCCCACCCCCCCCCCCCCCCACCCCCCCCCCCCCCCACCCCCCCCCCCCCCCACCCCCCCCCCCCCCCACCCCCCCCCCCCCCCACCCCCCCCCCCCCCCACCCCCCCCCCCCCCCACCCCCCCCCCCCCCCACCCCCCCCCCCCCCCACCCCCCCCCCCCCCCACCCCCCCCCCCCCCCACCCCCCCCCCCCCCCACCCCCCCCCCCCCCCACCCCCCCCCCCCCCCACCCCCCCCCCCCCCCACCCCCCCCCCCCCCCACCCCCCCCCCCCCCCACCCCCCCCCCCCCCCACCCCCCCCCCCCCCCACCCCCCCCCCCCCCCACCCCCCCCCCCCCCCACCCCCCCCCCCCCCCACCCCCCCCCCCCCCCACCCCCCCCCCCCCCCACCCCCCCCCCCCCCCACCCCCCCCCCCCCCCACCCCCCCCCCCCCCCACCCCCCCCCCCCCCCACCCCCCCCCCCCCCCACCCCCCCCCCCCCCCACCCCCCCCCCCCCCCACCCCCCCCCCCCCCCACCCCCCCCCCCCCCCACCCCCCCCCCCCCCCACCCCCCCCCCCCCCCACCCCCCCCCCCCCCCACCCCCCCCCCCCCCCACCCCCCCCCCCCCCCACCCCCCCCCCCCCCCACCCCCCCCCCCCCCCACCCCCCCCCCCCCCCACCCCCCCCCCCCCCCACCCCCCCCCCCCCCCACCCCCCCCCCCCCCCACCCCCCCCCCCCCCCACCCCCCCCCCCCCCCACCCCCCCCCCCCCCCACCCCCCCCCCCCCCCACCCCCCCCCCCCCCCACCCCCCCCCCCCCCCACCCCCCCCCCCCCCCACCCCCCCCCCCCCCCACCCCCCCCCCCCCCCACCCCCCCCCCCCCCCACCCCCCCCCCCCCCCACCCCCCCCCCCCCCCACCCCCCCCCCCCCCCACCCCCCCCCCCCCCCACCCCCCCCCCCCCCCACCCCCCCCCCCCCCCACCCCCCCCCCCCCCCACCCCCCCCCCCCCCCACCCCCCCCCCCCCCCACCCCCCCCCCCCCCCACCCCCCCCCCCCCCCACCCCCCCCCCCCCCCACCCCCCCCCCCCCCCACCCCCCCCCCCCCCCACCCCCCCCCCCCCCCACCCCCCCCCCCCCCCACCCCCCCCCCCCCCCACCCCCCCCCCCCCCCACCCCCCCCCCCCCCCACCCCCCCCCCCCCCCACCCCCCCCCCCCCCCACCCCCCCCCCCCCCCACCCCCCCCCCCCCCCACCCCCCCCCCCCCCCACCCCCCCCCCCCCCCACCCCCCCCCCCCCCCACCCCCCCCCCCCCCCACCCCCCCCCCCCCCCACCCCCCCCCCCCCCCACCCCCCCCCCCCCCCACCCCCCCCCCCCCCCACCCCCCCCCCCCCCCACCCCCCCCCCCCCCCACCCCCCCCCCCCCCCACCCCCCCCCCCCCCCACCCCCCCCCCCCCCCACCCCCCCCCCCCCCCACCCCCCCCCCCCCCCACCCCCCCCCCCCCCCACCCCCCCCCCCCCCCACCCCCCCCCCCCCCCACCCCCCCCCCCCCCCACCCCCCCCCCCCCCCACCCCCCCCCCCCCCCACCCCCCCCCCCCCCCACCCCCCCCCCCCCCCACCCCCCCCCCCCCCCACCCCCCCCCCCCCCCACCCCCCCCCCCCCCCACCCCCCCCCCCCCCCACCCCCCCCCCCCCCCACCCCCCCCCCCCCCCACCCCCCCCCCCCCCCACCCCCCCCCCCCCCCACCCCCCCCCCCCCCCACCCCCCCCCCCCCCCACCCCCCCCCCCCCCCACCCCCCCCCCCCCCCACCCCCCCCCCCCCCCACCCCCCCCCCCCCCCACCCCCCCCCCCCCCCACCCCCCCCCCCCCCCACCCCCCCCCCCCCCCACCCCCCCCCCCCCCCACCCCCCCCCCCCCCCACCCCCCCCCCCCCCCACCCCCCCCCCCCCCCACCCCCCCCCCCCCCCACCCCCCCCCCCCCCCACCCCCCCCCCCCCCCACCCCCCCCCCCCCCCACCCCCCCCCCCCCCCACCCCCCCCCCCCCCCACCCCCCCCCCCCCCCACCCCCCCCCCCCCCCACCCCCCCCCCCCCCCACCCCCCCCCCCCCCCACCCCCCCCCCCCCCCACCCCCCCCCCCCCCCACCCCCCCCCCCCCCCACCCCCCCCCCCCCCCACCCCCCCCCCCCCCCACCCCCCCCCCCCCCCACCCCCCCCCCCCCCCACCCCCCCCCCCCCCCACCCCCCCCCCCCCCCACCCCCCCCCCCCCCCACCCCCCCCCCCCCCCACCCCCCCCCCCCCCCACCCCCCCCCCCCCCCACCCCCCCCCCCCCCCACCCCCCCCCCCCCCCACCCCCCCCCCCCCCCACCCCCCCCCCCCCCCACCCCCCCCCCCCCCCACCCCCCCCCCCCCCCACCCCCCCCCCCCCCCACCCCCCCCCCCCCCCACCCCCCCCCCCCCCCACCCCCCCCCCCCCCCACCCCCCCCCCCCCCCACCCCCCCCCCCCCCCACCCCCCCCCCCCCCCACCCCCCCCCCCCCCCACCCCCCCCCCCCCCCACCCCCCCCCCCCCCCACCCCCCCCCCCCCCCACCCCCCCCCCCCCCCACCCCCCCCCCCCCCCACCCCCCCCCCCCCCCACCCCCCCCCCCCCCCACCCCCCCCCCCCCCCACCCCCCCCCCCCCCCACCCCCCCCCCCCCCCACCCCCCCCCCCCCCCACCCCCCCCCCCCCCCACCCCCCCCCCCCCCCACCCCCCCCCCCCCCCACCCCCCCCCCCCCCCACCCCCCCCCCCCCCCACCCCCCCCCCCCCCCACCCCCCCCCCCCCCCACCCCCCCCCCCCCCCACCCCCCCCCCCCCCCACCCCCCCCCCCCCCCACCCCCCCCCCCCCCCACCCCCCCCCCCCCCCACCCCCCCCCCCCCCCACCCCCCCCCCCCCCCACCCCCCCCCCCCCCCACCCCCCCCCCCCCCCACCCCCCCCCCCCCCCACCCCCCCCCCCCCCCACCCCCCCCCCCCCCCACCCCCCCCCCCCCCCACCCCCCCCCCCCCCCACCCCCCCCCCCCCCCACCCCCCCCCCCCCCCACCCCCCCCCCCCCCCACCCCCCCCCCCCCCCACCCCCCCCCCCCCCCACCCCCCCCCCCCCCCACCCCCCCCCCCCCCCACCCCCCCCCCCCCCCACCCCCCCCCCCCCCCACCCCCCCCCCCCCCCACCCCCCCCCCCCCCCACCCCCCCCCCCCCCCACCCCCCCCCCCCCCCACCCCCCCCCCCCCCCACCCCCCCCCCCCCCCACCCCCCCCCCCCCCCACCCCCCCCCCCCCCCACCCCCCCCCCCCCCCACCCCCCCCCCCCCCCACCCCCCCCCCCCCCCACCCCCCCCCCCCCCCACCCCCCCCCCCCCCCACCCCCCCCCCCCCCCACCCCCCCCCCCCCCCACCCCCCCCCCCCCCCACCCCCCCCCCCCCCCACCCCCCCCCCCCCCCACCCCCCCCCCCCCCCACCCCCCCCCCCCCCCACCCCCCCCCCCCCCCACCCCCCCCCCCCCCCACCCCCCCCCCCCCCCACCCCCCCCCCCCCCCACCCCCCCCCCCCCCCACCCCCCCCCCCCCCCACCCCCCCCCCCCCCCACCCCCCCCCCCCCCCACCCCCCCCCCCCCCCACCCCCCCCCCCCCCCACCCCCCCCCCCCCCCACCCCCCCCCCCCCCCACCCCCCCCCCCCCCCACCCCCCCCCCCCCCCACCCCCCCCCCCCCCCACCCCCCCCCCCCCCCACCCCCCCCCCCCCCCACCCCCCCCCCCCCCCACCCCCCCCCCCCCCCACCCCCCCCCCCCCCCACCCCCCCCCCCCCCCACCCCCCCCCCCCCCCACCCCCCCCCCCCCCCACCCCCCCCCCCCCCCACCCCCCCCCCCCCCCACCCCCCCCCCCCCCCACCCCCCCCCCCCCCCACCCCCCCCCCCCCCCACCCCCCCCCCCCCCCACCCCCCCCCCCCCCCACCCCCCCCCCCCCCCACCCCCCCCCCCCCCCACCCCCCCCCCCCCCCACCCCCCCCCCCCCCCACCCCCCCCCCCCCCCACCCCCCCCCCCCCCCACCCCCCCCCCCCCCCACCCCCCCCCCCCCCCACCCCCCCCCCCCCCCACCCCCCCCCCCCCCCACCCCCCCCCCCCCCCACCCCCCCCCCCCCCCACCCCCCCCCCCCCCCACCCCCCCCCCCCCCCACCCCCCCCCCCCCCCACCCCCCCCCCCCCCCACCCCCCCCCCCCCCCACCCCCCCCCCCCCCCACCCCCCCCCCCCCCCACCCCCCCCCCCCCCCACCCCCCCCCCCCCCCACCCCCCCCCCCCCCCACCCCCCCCCCCCCCCACCCCCCCCCCCCCCCACCCCCCCCCCCCCCCACCCCCCCCCCCCCCCACCCCCCCCCCCCCCCACCCCCCCCCCCCCCCACCCCCCCCCCCCCCCACCCCCCCCCCCCCCCACCCCCCCCCCCCCCCACCCCCCCCCCCCCCCACCCCCCCCCCCCCCCACCCCCCCCCCCCCCCACCCCCCCCCCCCCCCACCCCCCCCCCCCCCCACCCCCCCCCCCCCCCACCCCCCCCCCCCCCCACCCCCCCCCCCCCCCACCCCCCCCCCCCCCCACCCCCCCCCCCCCCCACCCCCCCCCCCCCCCACCCCCCCCCCCCCCCACCCCCCCCCCCCCCCACCCCCCCCCCCCCCCACCCCCCCCCCCCCCCACCCCCCCCCCCCCCCACCCCCCCCCCCCCCCACCCCCCCCCCCCCCCACCCCCCCCCCCCCCCACCCCCCCCCCCCCCCACCCCCCCCCCCCCCCACCCCCCCCCCCCCCCACCCCCCCCCCCCCCCACCCCCCCCCCCCCCCACCCCCCCCCCCCCCCACCCCCCCCCCCCCCCACCCCCCCCCCCCCCCACCCCCCCCCCCCCCCACCCCCCCCCCCCCCCACCCCCCCCCCCCCCCACCCCCCCCCCCCCCCACCCCCCCCCCCCCCCACCCCCCCCCCCCCCCACCCCCCCCCCCCCCCACCCCCCCCCCCCCCCACCCCCCCCCCCCCCCACCCCCCCCCCCCCCCACCCCCCCCCCCCCCCACCCCCCCCCCCCCCCACCCCCCCCCCCCCCCACCCCCCCCCCCCCCCACCCCCCCCCCCCCCCACCCCCCCCCCCCCCCACCCCCCCCCCCCCCCACCCCCCCCCCCCCCCACCCCCCCCCCCCCCCACCCCCCCCCCCCCCCACCCCCCCCCCCCCCCACCCCCCCCCCCCCCCACCCCCCCCCCCCCCCACCCCCCCCCCCCCCCACCCCCCCCCCCCCCCACCCCCCCCCCCCCCCACCCCCCCCCCCCCCCACCCCCCCCCCCCCCCACCCCCCCCCCCCCCCACCCCCCCCCCCCCCCACCCCCCCCCCCCCCCACCCCCCCCCCCCCCCACCCCCCCCCCCCCCCACCCCCCCCCCCCCCCACCCCCCCCCCCCCCCACCCCCCCCCCCCCCCACCCCCCCCCCCCCCCACCCCCCCCCCCCCCCACCCCCCCCCCCCCCCACCCCCCCCCCCCCCCACCCCCCCCCCCCCCCACCCCCCCCCCCCCCCACCCCCCCCCCCCCCCACCCCCCCCCCCCCCCACCCCCCCCCCCCCCCACCCCCCCCCCCCCCCACCCCCCCCCCCCCCCACCCCCCCCCCCCCCCACCCCCCCCCCCCCCCACCCCCCCCCCCCCCCACCCCCCCCCCCCCCCACCCCCCCCCCCCCCCACCCCCCCCCCCCCCCACCCCCCCCCCCCCCCACCCCCCCCCCCCCCCACCCCCCCCCCCCCCCACCCCCCCCCCCCCCCACCCCCCCCCCCCCCCACCCCCCCCCCCCCCCACCCCCCCCCCCCCCCACCCCCCCCCCCCCCCACCCCCCCCCCCCCCCACCCCCCCCCCCCCCCACCCCCCCCCCCCCCCACCCCCCCCCCCCCCCACCCCCCCCCCCCCCCACCCCCCCCCCCCCCCACCCCCCCCCCCCCCCACCCCCCCCCCCCCCCACCCCCCCCCCCCCCCACCCCCCCCCCCCCCCACCCCCCCCCCCCCCCACCCCCCCCCCCCCCCACCCCCCCCCCCCCCCACCCCCCCCCCCCCCCACCCCCCCCCCCCCCCACCCCCCCCCCCCCCCACCCCCCCCCCCCCCCACCCCCCCCCCCCCCCACCCCCCCCCCCCCCCACCCCCCCCCCCCCCCACCCCCCCCCCCCCCCACCCCCCCCCCCCCCCACCCCCCCCCCCCCCCACCCCCCCCCCCCCCCACCCCCCCCCCCCCCCACCCCCCCCCCCCCCCACCCCCCCCCCCCCCCACCCCCCCCCCCCCCCACCCCCCCCCCCCCCCACCCCCCCCCCCCCCCACCCCCCCCCCCCCCCACCCCCCCCCCCCCCCACCCCCCCCCCCCCCCACCCCCCCCCCCCCCCACCCCCCCCCCCCCCCACCCCCCCCCCCCCCCACCCCCCCCCCCCCCCACCCCCCCCCCCCCCCACCCCCCCCCCCCCCCACCCCCCCCCCCCCCCACCCCCCCCCCCCCCCACCCCCCCCCCCCCCCACCCCCCCCCCCCCCCACCCCCCCCCCCCCCCACCCCCCCCCCCCCCCACCCCCCCCCCCCCCCACCCCCCCCCCCCCCCACCCCCCCCCCCCCCCACCCCCCCCCCCCCCCACCCCCCCCCCCCCCCACCCCCCCCCCCCCCCACCCCCCCCCCCCCCCACCCCCCCCCCCCCCCACCCCCCCCCCCCCCCACCCCCCCCCCCCCCCACCCCCCCCCCCCCCCACCCCCCCCCCCCCCCACCCCCCCCCCCCCCCACCCCCCCCCCCCCCCACCCCCCCCCCCCCCCACCCCCCCCCCCCCCCACCCCCCCCCCCCCCCACCCCCCCCCCCCCCCACCCCCCCCCCCCCCCACCCCCCCCCCCCCCCACCCCCCCCCCCCCCCACCCCCCCCCCCCCCCACCCCCCCCCCCCCCCACCCCCCCCCCCCCCCACCCCCCCCCCCCCCCACCCCCCCCCCCCCCCACCCCCCCCCCCCCCCACCCCCCCCCCCCCCCACCCCCCCCCCCCCCCACCCCCCCCCCCCCCCACCCCCCCCCCCCCCCACCCCCCCCCCCCCCCACCCCCCCCCCCCCCCACCCCCCCCCCCCCCCACCCCCCCCCCCCCCCACCCCCCCCCCCCCCCACCCCCCCCCCCCCCCACCCCCCCCCCCCCCCACCCCCCCCCCCCCCCACCCCCCCCCCCCCCCACCCCCCCCCCCCCCCACCCCCCCCCCCCCCCACCCCCCCCCCCCCCCACCCCCCCCCCCCCCCACCCCCCCCCCCCCCCACCCCCCCCCCCCCCCACCCCCCCCCCCCCCCACCCCCCCCCCCCCCCACCCCCCCCCCCCCCCACCCCCCCCCCCCCCCACCCCCCCCCCCCCCCACCCCCCCCCCCCCCCACCCCCCCCCCCCCCCACCCCCCCCCCCCCCCACCCCCCCCCCCCCCCACCCCCCCCCCCCCCCACCCCCCCCCCCCCCCACCCCCCCCCCCCCCCACCCCCCCCCCCCCCCACCCCCCCCCCCCCCCACCCCCCCCCCCCCCCACCCCCCCCCCCCCCCACCCCCCCCCCCCCCCACCCCCCCCCCCCCCCACCCCCCCCCCCCCCCACCCCCCCCCCCCCCCACCCCCCCCCCCCCCCACCCCCCCCCCCCCCCACCCCCCCCCCCCCCCACCCCCCCCCCCCCCCACCCCCCCCCCCCCCCACCCCCCCCCCCCCCCACCCCCCCCCCCCCCCACCCCCCCCCCCCCCCACCCCCCCCCCCCCCCACCCCCCCCCCCCCCCACCCCCCCCCCCCCCCACCCCCCCCCCCCCCCACCCCCCCCCCCCCCCACCCCCCCCCCCCCCCACCCCCCCCCCCCCCCACCCCCCCCCCCCCCCAATGGGTCTCCATAGAAAAGAGACAAATCCAGGTGGACCCCCAGGTCAGCGGACAGAGGGGGCTGGTGCCAATATAGGCCCCTCCCCCACCCGCGGCTGAAAATCCCCAACCTGCTCCCCGTCCCAGCCAGAGGATCCTCGTCTTTGCTGGATTCAGTTTCAGCCTGCTCTGTTTCAACCAACCCAGCCACGGCATTACCAAACAATGCTGGAGAGCAGCAGGAGGCAGCGGCCGCTCCCCCCTCCATCGACAGAATGAGCTGAGTGTCCATCAAGCGTGTGGTAGCCACGATCAGCCAAAACCAGCACCCAACCTTAGCTGAGCAAGGGGTCGCATATAGATGTTAAATAATGGCAGGACAACGAAGCTCCCTGAGGCACCCCACAATGAAGTGAGCACCTCCGGGGCGCTTGATCCCCACACCACACTTGCTGTGTCCGGTCCCGGAGAAACGAGGCAATCCATTTAAGGACAGTGCCTCGTACCCCGCAGGCGGCCAGGCGGTGGGTCAAAAGGTCATGATCGGCCACATCCGGCGGCTGCGGTTAGATCAACAAAACCAGCAGCCTTGCCGATCCATACTTCGGTCTAGTTGTAAAGCGGAGGCTGATCTGTGGCATGGCGGCGAGAACGGTCTCCGTCCCATGCCCAGCACGGAACCCGGACTGGAAGGGATCAAAAGCGATGTGTCCTCCAGGAAACCCTGAAGCTGCTCCAATGCCACCGCTCTCTCCGAATTACCTTCCCCAGAAGCGAAGATTCCGAGAAGCGGAAGCGGTGGCGTAGATCCTGAGATCTAACGATGGTCTTTTTTTAAGAGTGGGCGGACCACTGCACCTCCTTCCAACCCACCAGGAAAAACTCCTTGCTCAAGGGCTATTGATGATACTTTCAACAGGTGGGGAGTCGTAACTCCGCCCGGCGTACATTTTAACAAGCCAGGAGGGCCGCGGATCCAGAAAGGACGAGGTAGTAGGTCTAACAGCAGCCAGGGCCCTGTCAACAGCGGCTTCCGAGAGCAGGGAGAACTTTGGGCCCAAACAAAGGGCCAGAAGGCGGCAAGGGAACTATCAGTTAAGCTTATTGTCTCTAAGGTGGCAGGTAAATCTTGGCGGGCTGACACTTGACTTTGTCAGCGAAAAAGCTCATGAAGATGCTACTCTCCCACAGCTAATAGCCAATTGACAATTTGGTAGACCCACTCAGACAATGAGGTCAAGGACCGAATAATGTCACGGAACAATTGTGCGGGCGAGAGCTAGCAGACGCGAGGGAGGAGGAGAAGAAATATCTCTTTGCCTCCGCCCGTCGCATGCATCTCACTAGGAAACCTTCATAAAGCGATCCTATAAGATGTTAAGCCATTGGCCGTTACCGTCCACGAACTTTCCTCCACCACTACCGCTCTGGTCGTCTAAGTTCCGCTTCATATGGCGTAGCTCCTCGGTATACCAAGGGGCTAGCCGCCGAAGCGTGAGGGCGCCGGATTGCAATCTCCTCGATAGCGCCGGAGAGGCAGGAATTCCAGTCTCCCACTAGCTCATCAAAGGTGCGGTGGAGTTCAGAGTCCACGCAGAGCATTCAGGAAACCAATAGGATCCATGAGTCTCCGCGGGCGGACAAAAATACGCCCGTCGCCTAGACAGGGGCGTTGCGGCACGTCCATCCGAACCTTCAGGGCATAATGGTCAGACCATGGCACTCTATCTATAGAGGACATGACCATATTAACCCCCGACCCGAAGACCAAGTCCAATGTGTGTCCGGCCTCATGAGTGGGGCCAGAATTTACCAAGGAGAGGCCCAGTGCCGCCATGGATGACACCAGGTCCGCAGCCACTGCACATGAGGCGGTGTCGACATGGACATTGAAGTCCCCCAAGACAATAAGCCTGGGGAAGCTATGATGCTAGACAGTGGCTTCCATGGCAGAGTTGGGATCATCCTTGAGTTTCTAAGATCAGACTAACCACTACAACCGATTAATGTGTGGATTGTGAGTTATTTTTTTTCTTTAGTCCCTTCTCCAGCTTGCTTGGTGATCAAACTGCACATAGTTTTTCAAATATAGAAGGGTCTGGGACAGCTGTTAGATTTTTCACTATGTTCTTATACCAGAATGCTTAGATGCTTTTTTTGAAGTTTATTAAGTTGGCTTCTGGTATAAAGGGAAATTTCAATTAAAAGTTTGTGTGTATACATTATTAATAATAATTCAGGAAGATGAATCTTGATTAAGCCATTGCACTGCTGCCTGCCTGTTTTACCATTTCTGGACAAGGCAAAAGAACCTCATACTTGGGCTATGAGCAATTGACCCAGCCACTATATCTGGAGAGTTTGAACAATTACATCTCTTGGTATCATGACTCTGGGTGGATGGGAGGTTTTGTCTTGAGCTGTGGCACTATACTCAGTGCCAGGCTTAATAGATTGGGGTGGAGCTCTTTTGTCACACAGCTCAGATGGATGGGACCATAGTTCTAGGGAGGAGACACACTTGTGTTCTGTTTCTTCCTACTGCCAGTGGGCAGTTGACCAGTACATGTGAAGTGAGCCTTATGATACCTGATGTCTCTGATTCCTGGTGGCTGGATCGAGTAGGATGCATGTGGCTTAGAAGCCCATAGTTACTTTGTATATAAACCTTCTTCTTCCCTCCTGAAGCCTGTCAGAAGCTTGGTGTTCCTCAGCAGTTCACAGCTTGATCCAGGTACAGGCATTTCACAAAAAAGGAAATAAAAGAATCCTAAAAAACTACCACAAGGGCAGAAAGGGTACCCCCCTTGCTTCATATGGCCAACCTTCCATTTGCATCAGTCACCCCTTCCACTTGCATCAGCCACCATCCACTTTACAGTCACTGGAGTGAGTGGGGGAGGGGTGCAAGACTTGAAGTGATTCAAGAAGGCACACTGGGTCAGTGTTGGAATACCTGATTTGCATGCAGAGGCTTCCAAGTACAGTTTTTTTTCAGTTTCCAGTTACAAAACTTCAACTAATCTAATTACAACTCTGGTGCACTCAAAAGCTTGACAGTTATATGGTTTAAAGTTACACTCAGGATGTGGTGATGCTGTTTTGTGGCCACATTAAAATAAATGATAATGTTTTGCTGCTGACACTTGCTTTTTGCCTCAGTTGTGTTTAACTGGTTCATACAAGAAATTAAAATAGTATATAATCCAAGTGTAAAAGTTATCAAAAGTGGGCAATTCCCCTATAAAATTGTAGGTGATCTTTCTGACCATGCACAAAAATGGTAAAATAATAGAAAGCAAATACATTCCAAATGAATTCACTTCTTGATTGCTAGTCCTTCCCCCCTCCCCCCCCCCCACCACATTGTTTTGATATTTGGCACATGTATATTAGTAACCCATTTCTAATATTCAGTATGTATTGTATGCAATCCTTTGTTACAGTGGCTTTTTAATACCCTTCACAACTGTTGAAGGGAGATGACCTTCCTAACAATATCCTCTAGCTACCAATTAGTTAGTCTTGTAGATTTTGAGGAATTTACTCCAGGGAAATTAAATATGACTGAGTTTGGCTTTCTGGGAAGTTTTCTGGTCACATCTGTTTAATGTTATAGTGCTATGGACATTGTTTCTTAGAAAATTAACAGTGTTTGTCTTCAGATTCTTGAAACTACTGAGGCTTAAGTCAAGAGGTACCTCTCCATCTGCAGGCTTATAAATGGCTATATTGGGCATGTTTTGTCTGCCTTAAAGCTTGGGATTACATTTATCTTCAGCATGACTTGCAGGTTAAAGATACCCTTTATAATATTTTTTTACTTTTGTTTCTTCCTTGTCTTGGCATGGCAAGATCACAGTTATAATTTTTGTCAGGTATCTTAAGACAGGAATAGCCTTGGATTGCTTTTCTCTTCTTTAGCTTGATTTTCTATCAACAGTGTTTGTGTGGATAGAACTATTTTTCCAGAAGTTCATGGGATCTCTTCCTTTGACATACAGTACAGTGCTCCCTTCATGGCCTATTCTTCCTCTCCTACAGATTGTTATATCCAGGGATAACTGTATCCCATTGATCTTCTCTGTTCTACTGGGGTTCTGATTTGTCTGCTGTATCTGTAATCTGTTTCAGTTTTAGGCACTGGTTAAGAATTGGGTTCAGAAGGTCTATCCACTGGCTTATTTCTGCAAATAACTTATATATTCTCTCTGCTTGCTTCTCTACAAGGAGACTTCTTAGGTGAAGAGTTTTTTGTGAGAATGAATTGGTGGATAAATCTGTAGAGCCAACTCATTTTGCCTGAGAGGAATTTGCATAAAATATTGCTCTTTTAAAATGTTCAATCTGTGAATAGCTTCCCCCCCCCCCTTTGTACTTGTCAGGTTAGCCATTTCTTGTTCATTTCTGCATCATTCCTGTCCACTTTGGTTTTCATTTTCAGATCATAGAGTGTATGGATCAGCATTTTTAGGAGGGCTTTTCAGCACCTGCTGACTTTCCAAAAGTTGGCTTAAGGCTGCTGTGCAATGTTCTGATTTTAAGTGGTAGTGTTTGGTTCCGCTATAATCCATGTAAGCCCAGTTTCTTCAATACAGAGGCAGAGGTGGGGGTTTTTTTTTTGAGATAGTGAGTGAAATTACAGGGAGAGATGGATTCAGTGCAGCATGTTAGGTAGATGGAGTGTAAATTTTCCCCTTCCTCTGCCAGCTGTGACCCCAGTTGACTCCCAAAATGCTATTACTGGGGAGCACCCCTTCCCCAAGGAACTGCATTTCAGGGGGCTTTTCAGGATTCAGTAGGAGGAAGGTAGTGTAAAAAGTTGTGCTCCACAGACATCCCTTTAAACACTGTACTGGATCTAAGCATAGGGTGAAAGTTGGAAGCACAGCTATACTAATAAAGGGAAGAATCCTTCAGGAACAGTTCACAAGATGATGACAGGGTTAAAGTGGATTCCACCTTTGTCCATGTTCTTCACTAGAATCATCCATCTGCCAACATTCTCTAGGCAACCAACTGCATAATAGAAAGGTGATTACATATTGTGTTGGTGATGTTTCTCAGTGGTTGAAGATGATGAACAGTTGCAGACCATGACCCAGAGAAGTTCTTGGATTAAAGCTTTGCCTGCATTGTGACCTGGGTATCTGAGATTCTCTTCCATTCTTGTCCCCTTTTTTTTATACCTTCTGCTCACTTTTTTTATACCTTCTGATCACTCATCCCATATGTCCCAGCTTGGCCTCTGCGCTCGGCAGAGGCCAATTTACTGGAGATCCCTGGCCCCTCAATGATGCGGCTGGCCTCCACTCGGGCCAGGGCCTTTACGTCTCTGGCCCCTGCCTGGTGGAACACTCTCCCTCCAACTGTCCGGGCCCTGCAGGACCCTTGAGTGATTTCCATGGGAGCCTGTAAGACCAGAAGATTGTTCCCACTGGGCTTTTGGGAGAAACCAGCAGCTGGAGGTGTGCCCCCGCCTCCCCAGGTTAAGGGGTCCTTAACATCAGTGGGGACCCATTATTGGAATTTATGGGTCCTGGCCATCAGGACCCACTATCCCCTCCCTCCTCCTTCTAGGAGGATTAGGTTCAGGTGGGACGCCATCTTGGATATAATAACTGCTGTTTTTATTGTAACTATGGATGCTTATGATGATTTTATGTGATTTTATGCTGTACACCGCCCAGAGCCCTCCTGGGATGGGGCGGTATATTAAATTAATTAAATAAATAATAAATAGTAGCACTCTAGTAATTTATGAGTCTGTCTGCCTGCCTGGATGTGCATAAACTGAAACGGCATCCAGAGTTGGAAATGTGATGCTTGGTTACTTCTGTGGTTTCCTTCCAGCTTGCAGTGTTGGTTGTCATCTGGGAGGGGGTACTTTCTTCTGTGCCTTCTCTGTCTGCAGCGCTGCCTGGAATCCTAAAGTGCACGTGAAACAATTGCCTCTGGGATCCCTCTGTAGCCTAGGGAATCTTAACCTAGTATTAACCTATGAGTAAAAGGAAAGAAGCACTGTGGCACAAAGTGGTAAGCTGCAGTATTGCAGTCAAAGATCTGCTCATGACCGGTGTTTCAATCCTGTCAGAAGTCAGTTTCAGGTAGCCAGCTCAAGGCTGACGCAGCCTTCCATCCTTCTGAGGTCAGTAAAATGAGTATCCAGCTTGCTGGGGGGTAAAGTGCAGGTGACTGGGAAAGGGAATGGCAAACCACCCCATAAACATAGTCTGCTGAGTAAACATCATAATGTGATGTCACCCCATGGGTCATTAATCTTTACCGTTCTAAAGGAAAGAGAATGAAGGTTTTTCTACTTTATCAAAAAGAATAGAATAATTCATGCAGGCTGCTTATACAAATGGCAGAAATCCTCCCCAAGCTATTGATGGTTGATGGAAATACTGTGGAACTGAAGATCTAACAGAATCAATCCGTTATGTTGCCAAATCAGCTTAAGTTGATGATCTGAAAGGTCCCTGACAGTTTTGTTGTCTCCTTTCTCATTCTGAAATGTTCTTAAACTTTCTAAACTAGACACTCAGGTTCTAGAGATACCATCTGACTGTTAACCTGTGTCTTGTTTGTTTTCATTATATAAGTTGAACTTTTCTATTTTTTGATTGGCTAATACATAAATGCACATCCTTCATCCTCCTATAGGCAAACTTCTTAGTTCTACAACCAGGTGGCAGGAATCCTGAATCTTATCTTTAGTTAATTTTAGCTGTATGTGCACTGCCAACGCATATGCCACTTTCTCTGTCTACTTGGTCTATTTTCCCTTGCATTAAGCTGCTTCAGCTTGTCTGAATCTTTTTAATAGCATTAAAAAAATGGTGCTCAAGCAAATGCAGGGTATTTACATCAAAGTAAGCAACCATGTCAACAGAAAATGGGAACTAACATTTGCTTGTCTAGTGAGGAAGCAGAGTGGGTACCTCACCACATCATTGTGTTCAGAATATTCTGATGATTAAAACCTCCAAAAAGATACTGCACTTTTAGCAGCAGTGCTGTTATGGAGTCAGGGTTGCTCTGGACTGGATTTTTGTTCCTGTGGGAACAATGAATCAAAGTTGATTCCCAGGTAACTAATTGTTTTTGGATAAAATAAACCATCACCTGAATTTCCTTTGCATCTGTTCTGGAACTTAGTTCTTTAAGACATCTTTTATTTCAAACTTGCATGCTATCTGAAGGGGTTTTTTAAGTTTATTTTTAAAGCAGAAAAACCAATAGGAAATTCTGTGCTTAATTCACTAGAAAGCAAATAATTTTATTCTGTCTCTGATCTTCATTTATAGCTACTTTGGCTTAACAAATTGGTGCAGGCTGTAGGAGCGATGCCAAACAAAGTGACCATATGTAGCAGAACTAGGCATAATCATTGGGGTATGTGGTCTTTCCATTTTAGCTTTAATAGTCTCTTTTTAAAAAAACATTTAGTTTGCTTTCTTTTCTTTTTTTCTTTTTCAAACTTTGGCTTTTGTTGTTTTTGTTTAGTTTCTTCAGCTAGTCAAAACATATTAGGTACCCAGTGAACCTTGCTGTTCTGCTTAGCCTGTGCTACTGCAAACTGATCAAGATGGCCCTTCATTGTAACCTACCCTCTCATACTGTTCCTATACTTTAATACTATTGAATCATCCTAATAACCATTGGTGCACAGGCTTCTCATTGACCATGCAGCCGCTACTCACTTTTATTTTCCCTATTGACATTATTTAAATGAGAATAAGTTCAGAAAGCAGACTGTAGTGGTATAAGGTACACATCTTCGGCTCTGCATATCATGTCATGTTGAATTTCTTTGGTTCTTCTCCTGCTTCATGTAATGGGTGAGCTGAGATTCTGTCAGTCACAGCTTGAGGCACTTCCAAAATCCAAAACATGCCTTTCTAAAGATGCAGAATTTTCTGTGTCAGAACACCAAGCAAAACAATGCAGAAGATGTAGGGCTTGCTGAAGCCACATGTCTTGGGTGGTTCTGCAAACCATTTATTTGATATTTTGAGCTTATTTGTCAAAATTATAGCCACCTGTCAACCAGAGCTCTTCAAATAGTTGGCAATTAAATGTCAATATGAAATCTTAGAAAACACAAACACAATACACTTCCAAGAGCCATCAGTAAGTCTATTCCAATTGCCTGATAGATCCGGGGGTTTTCTGTGCTCCATGGCCCATGGCTGTCTTCTGTGAATGAAGAAAGAGACTACAAGTAGGATCTGCCCAAGCACACATATGTGTGCCAGATGAAGCTCTCAAAGGTGTCTGGTCAGACACATATCATTTCTATCTGACTAATTTGTTCTTTGTTCATTTCTCTGTGCACTTTTAAAGAATTCCCTATTTTAAGAATTCCCTGTATAAGAATAAGTAAAATGGACCTTTCAAGCAAGAAACTGACATGCTGCTGCAGCCATATACATATATCTTGTAAGCATGCTAATGAGTTATTCCAGGCTGAGTTGCTATAATGCTGTGTGAAATTATTCTGCTACTTATGATTATATTCATATATCAATCAGTAGAATAAAGCCAGAGACTATTTTATTTGTTCCTCAAAATAGCATGAATCTTTGTCATCTTCTCTTACGATTCAACAAACCTTTTGACTTCTTTACAAATGTGTTGCCATAAAATAATTGCATTCTTTCCTCTGAAGCTAGAATACATAGTTCTTATGCATTTTCCCATTCATTTCTCATTTTATTTTTAATACACTATTATTCACCTTTCCTTGAATACATTTCTGCCCTGCCTCCTCTTCTTTCCTGCCTCACACTATAAATATGTAAGGTAGAGAGAGTGACTAACCCAAGTATGCCATTGAACTTTATTGAAAAGAAAATAAATAAATCTGTACCCCCTTTCAAACTGCCCTTATAATCTGGTTGAGAAACAGGTTGCTAACAACTGTTTTGACTCTCAACAGCTTACAGATTTTTTAACCTGTTCAAAGTTGTCTGTGTCCCATTGGTGTCGCAGGTTTCTGCCACTTTTATGGAAACTGCTTTTTCCTGTTTTCAGTTCTTCCTTGCACCTCTGCATTGCTCCAATGTGCTGTTTGAATTGTCTGGAATGCTTCTGAAAAGACCACTATTTTTTCCACCTTTTTCTGTGTGGCATTCTTTAACAGCCTTAAAAAAAAAACATTCTAAGATTTGTGTTATAGTGCTGTAGCAGTACCATTAAAGTGCTTGTCTTTGCAGCTGAAAAAGAGCACAGCATGGAAATAGATGGAAAAACAATAGTGGTGCTTCTTGAACTGGCCAGAGTGCTTTTAAAAAGGCTCATGAAGAGACTGAAATGAGCTATGTGAACTCCCATCCCTATATTGCTTTATTCAGAAACTGGCCAACAATGGATGACATCCAGTTTAGAACAATAATCTGAAAGAGGATTCTTTCTAAGTAGTTGTAGCCCTCTACAAGGAGGTTCCAGAGGTTGGGAGACCCTGTAGAATGATGTAGTGAAACAGGCTGCGCTCAAATGGAAACTGCCTTGTATATTTATGAAAGTACTTTGCTCTCAAGTATAGGATCTAGTTTTGGATATCACCCTGCATCTGTTCACATCTGCTTAGGAGCAAAGTTTCATTTTAGCTTGCCATAGCATTAATAGTCTTTAATTGTTGCAAAAACTCAACATTGAAAATCTGGCATTCACTTGGACAATATTTGGTCCATCCAGTCATGCTGAATTTTCTACAAAATGTTAATGTTTTCCTCATTGACTAAAATATATGTACTTCTTGTGTATCAAGACAATACTTAATAAACAATACTTAATAAACAAAACACCAAAATCCTGAAAGATTTAATAGCAGTCTTCTTTTTAAAAAAAAACGTGTTATGACTCACTTCTAAAAGCTGATAAAACAGTTGGGTGTTCAGAACCATATAAAATCAAGGTGAGAAAAATTGCTAATAGTTCATGATTCACATCGGTAATTATTCAGTTAGTACAAACAGTTGTTTAAGCTACTCTAATGAAGACCTCACCATGCACCTTCCCTTTTTCTGCCCACTTCCAAATGTTTTTTCCCTTTTTGTGCATAGAATATACATAATACTCTTTCTTAAAAGTCAGTGTATCAAACACACTTTGAAATGCTAATTATTCCATTTATGGTCATTAAAATTCACATTGCTAAGTGAAGTTGTGAATAAGGGTTGCCGAATAATCAATCTGTAGTGAAGATCTTCCTTCATTTATGCTTCTGTCTTTATCTTTAGCTTAAAGGAAAATAGGAGCACTCACTGATCATTTGCTTTAGACAGCCAGAGTAGAAGCAGTGGAAGAATTGTGAGTTATAACTCCCACACAGGGCTAGCATTCTGAGTGCTCTTTCCTATCCTTCTGACCACAGAAAATACCAGCAGTCAATTAAAATATATAAATGGGAAAGAACAACCTTTATTTCCTCTGAAGTGCCCCTTAGAAAGAAGGAGATGAATCAGACAGAGTGGATCGTGCACAATCATGAATAACATTTGTTGTATGTCTTTTATGCTCCAATGGGGAGACTAGAAGATGAATAATTTCCCAATTAGTTTTCATTACCTAATAAAAAATACTGCTGTCTAAAATATTCTTCAGATGAAATAAATTACAAAGGCCTGATTTAATTTTTTTAAAGCACACACTGTTTATGTAACTTAAATTTATCCTTTATTCTGATTGTAAGTATGTGTGTGTAGTCTTTTTAAAGATTGAATAATGATTTAATCAAAGGTCCAGCATTCTCTGTGTAAGAATGTATAGGTTTGTTAAATTATTTTGAGAACCCTTAGGTAAACATTTCACTTTCTATTTTAGACCACTAAATTGCAGCAGATTAGAAGTGTGCTTTCTGGTGGTCTGAGATTCACTTATTGTTTTGACTTAATTTCTTCTTTTATATAAAGCTCGGCTGCACTTGCACCGCGGCTGCCATTGTGGGAGGGTGGGCCCCAGCGAGGGCTATTTTGCCTGGTTAAGGGCAAGGGAGCAGTGTTGGGTCCCGGCTTGCTCATGCACGAGGGCCATGAGCCGATTGGAGGCGTGCTTTTGTAAGGACTGGAATGAGCATGTCATCAAAGTGGGCTAGGCCCACTCTGCCTTGGGATGCCAGTGACCCACCAGCCCGAATCCCTTTAATTAAAATTCAGATTTTTGTATTGCATTCTTTGTCATAGTTTGGTTGCGGGTTGCGCCTGGGGGGTGATCCAGTGGGAAAGGGGAGCTGGGGGAGCTCCCCTGTTATTACACCTCCTTAAGAGGTAGGGGTGGAGCAAGCCTGTGGTTGGAATGCCCCGTGGGGGGCTAAGGTGGCTTGCACCCCTAGCGGCAGTTGGAAAGGGGCATCAGACAGGGGCACATCGACATGGTTGGATTTTGGTATGGGAGGGGTTGGCATAGGATCGATGTTTTATCCCCTCACTGAGGGGAGGGAGGGGTGGCATGCAAGGAAAGGGGAGTGAAGGAAGGGAGTGAGTGAGGGATAGCATTCAAGGGAGGGCTTGCTGCTGCAGTCTATTCCTAGACTCTACTCTAACTTTGTCTAACTTTGCTGCTCTCTAACTTTGCTGCTGCAGTCTATTCCTCCAGCAGGAGTGCTTGAGGAATTAATGGTTGACTCTCGGGGAAAGCACTCAGGCTTCCCAGAGGCTTGGATCGCCCCTCCCGTGCTGTTCCACTTGCTTTGTTCTGTTCCATTTCAATAAACCTCAGGCTATGGCCAATTTTCAATCCATAAATGAGTGTGATGTGTTGTTATTCTAGTCATGGATTAGGTAACCGGAGCTGAAAGGGTCCACACCTCAGCCCGCAATGCATGTTGCAATGGACCTCCTCACCCTCCTAATTTTCCAAGGCAGGCTAAACGTACTCTGATTGAGCTGGGTAGATTTCCCATCTTTTCTTAGTGACTGAGCTGTTTTGAATGGTAGCATGAGCTGATTTGAAACTCTTTTCCTCAGTGGTATAACTCTTCAGGAGGTGACTGAACCCTGTTATTTAACCAATGGCAACTCCCTTTTACCAAGGCACTAAAGAATAATTATGCAGTTTCTACAAACAGAAGTAAACTGTATCAAACAGATGAGATGGGATAGGAGAAAATTTAAATGGATGGAAAGGAGGCAGGAGATAAATAAATACAACTTCAGTTTTCAGACACAGGCACAGATCTTAATTAGGCTTTATAAGTTTCACTTGTTTAGATGTTTTGGGGGATTTTACTTCAGATGTTACAGTTTGATGCTACTGGCTAATAGATTGAAATTCATCTTGGGTCCTAACAGAATGGTACCCTTTCACAGTACACATATATGGCCTTGACTTTGTTAGCTACCCATTTCTAGCATAAATGTCACTCCTGAGATAAAACTTAAGCAAAACCCTAATACACCAGATGGGATCCACCTAATGTGTATAATCCCACACTAACTGGTACAGGAATTCTTCTATCCCAGAAGATCATTCCTATCCCTGTTTATGTTTATGTCACCTGTGGTAAATAACTGCTCTACTACCTCAGCCTAATCACTAAATAAAACAACCAGTTCTCCTTATCTAGGTATTATTTGCTTCTTCAGCTTGCGCTCAAATACTCCTTCAGAACAGATATGTTTTGACACACAGTTAATAGATGTTCAATCTTAGGAATCAAAATCCAAAGGCCTCTTAAAACCCTTTCTGCTAGAGAGATAACCTCCCACCTCTCTGAGTAATTTGGTTGCTACATCAATAAGAGTATAAGTTAACGTGCCAATCAGGGTTCTTCCTAGGGAGTTTATTTCCCCATTCTATCTACAGATAGATTTGCCCTTTAGGCTCTCTTATACAGTGAAGTCTATCCCACAAGTCTACAGTGTAGTGGAGAATGCATGGCCCAGGCTAGCCTACCTTCAATAAATCTTAAAAGCTAAGCAATGTCAGGCCTAGTTAGTACTTGCATGGGAGATCAGTAAGGAAGTCCTGGGTCGCTAGTGAGGAGGCAATGGTGAACCACCTCGTTTTTGTCTTCTGCCTTGAAAACTCTTGGTGGCCACTGCAAGTTTTCTGTAGCATGATGACAGTTTCCACCAAAGTGTAGAAGATTCAACATATAAGTGTTTTCTTTAGGCATTTCTATTTTATTAATTTAGAATATTTCTATCTTGACATCTTGAATAAAAGAAAGTAGAAATGGGACACTGATAGACATTATCCAGTTTCAAATTAATCGTATTGCCAATAGTTGTAGTCTGTGCTACATCTTTATACTGCCTTATACTGTTAAACACACTTGTTTTGATATATTTAAACTCCTTTAAATTAGTATTATTTAAGTTAGCATAAAAGAGTATAGTTAAATAAGGAAATGTACTTGAAAAAAGAAATGTGGAACTAATATGACACAAAAATAATATACTTTTATGAATAAACGGTTGTGAAGTTTTATTGCATTTTGTATTTTAAAAATCTTAATAATGATCACCTTGAGCTATGGGAAAGATAGGGTATAAATAGTTAATCACATGAGACAATAGGTACTTAACCTCTGTTTGAGTAGCCATCTTCACTTGAATTTGAAGTTCAGAGCATAATTTCTTTCACTAGCTCTTCCTGGCCATTTTCATCCATTTAAACACACACACACCTTTGTACTATTTTGTTTAGGTAAATATCCTGGATGCATTCAAGAGATGAAATAAATCAGTAATTTCTCGATAAAGGGAGATTCTTTGTGAAGTGTTCACAGGGGATACACAATAACTAAAAGTGATCAAGGATTGAGTAAAAGAACTACTATGTAGTTCTTCTCTTTGAATGTATGTATATGATACCAAGTAGATTCTCCAGCAAGAATTTCATGAAATCTCATGAAATACCTTGTTAACTTTGCAGTATTCTACCTTCATTGGTAAATGAACAAAACTACTGATTCATGCCATTTAAATGCAGAATGCTGCATGAACTTGAAACATGGAAAGATGAGTTGTTTTCCTGACAGTAAACTAGTTGTGTTTAATGGAATGAAACACTTATAATGACTTCTTTCACAGGTCATGATCCATTGAAAATTACCTACAGATTGACACAAGTTAAATATTATCCGTCTTTTTTAAAAAATTGGTTTGAAGAAAAAAATGATAGGAGGGAGTGGGAAGGATGAAGCTGATGGAAAATGCTTTACTATCCTAACTGTAACAAACTATTTGAATTAAAATAATGTAATTCAAATTTAATATTTGAATTAAAATAAAATAAAATATACAATGTATAATGGCATATCCTCCAGAGTTCTTAAGTTTCTCATATGGCAGCATTTAATGTCTACTCTTCCAAACTGTTTGTACCTTTTTAGAAGGCCCTCCAATATAAAGGTGTCATTTCATGTCTCTAGTGGGTAAATCTGTTGGACTTCAAATATTACACTCACGACCCAGGAGAAAAAGGTTATTTGTACCTAACTTGATCTGATACTTCATCTTTTTAAAAATGATATTTAGAAAGTTTACAAGCTGCCTTTCAGGAGACTTGCTCAAGTTGACTTACAACTAGTAAAATAAAACTAATTAAAAACACATCATTTTTTATTTTACTAAAAACTAGTAAAATAAAACTAATTAAAAACACAACATTAAACAAACAAGAAATGAAAACACAGGACTAAAAAGCAGACCAATGCCATCAAAACAGGAATAACAGAAAATAGGCCAACACCAGCTAAGCTGTATCTTAGTCTGAATTATGCCCATGGGAAAACATGAACATTTTGTTGGAATAATATACAAATGTTTGTCTTAAATCTGAAATATGGTCTGTTTTAGAACGGAATGATCTTGCTTTCTTCACTCTCTTCTGTGCACATAATAGAAGTCTCCTACTTGGAGCTAGAAACCTAAGCATTTTTTTTGCTGCTTTACTGAGCGGAAAAGGCCACTCTGCCTGGGATAAATGGGATGCCTATCCAACAGTGGGGAAGAAAACCAGTCTGAACATTTTTCAGATTTCTGGTGGATTGCTGGAAAAGATTGGAACCTATTTATGTTATTTTTTAAAAAAAACACCTGAGATCAGATAGGGTATGGTTTGCTTTGAACATTCAGATTGAAGCTGACCAATCTGCCTGCCTACCCAGGAATGAAGTCCTTTCTGCCTTGAATGCTTGCTTGTCTGAGAACAGAAATTTTATGATGAGTTTAGGAGAGATGGGTGGGATGGAAATATTTTCCTCGACACCAGGGTACAAAGCCAGGAAAGCAAAGGCTTGGTAATGCTAGCTATCTCAGCCAACTGACACATCATAAAAGTACCTCAGTTGGATCTTGCAGGCTTGCCTTAATTTCCAGGCATGCAGTGCCTGATTTGTATTGCAGTTGTGGTTCATGTGAGAGAAGGCATTAACCCCCTATGACATTTTCCTGACCTGAAATTGGCCTGGGGTACACATACTGTGTGGCCTTTTAGGTTACCCATGTGTAGAGGTGAGTTCCCCTAAGAGGCCAAATAGTGGCATTTTTAGCTCAGGAAATGGCATTTTAGGTCAGGAAATGGGTACAGAAATGAAGGCTAAAGGCCCAGAACACTGTGCATAGAGTCAAATAAGTTAAGTGTGTACTTGTGAGAGATTATAACTAGTGGAGCCAGCTACTGTAGGTAGTGGATGAGTATTTTGAGCACTCAGAGAAATAATTCCTTTCTTTTTATCTGTATGTGTGGTAGGAACAGGTAATATAATCAAGGAGAGATGCCATCCAATGTGCTGGAGTTGGCAGAGAAGACTCTATTTAAGTATGGTGACAAGACATCCCGCTTTTGGCGGGACAGTCCTGCCTTAAAACAATTTGTCCCACGTCCCGCGGGTTTTTTGAACTGTCCCGGTTTTTGGAAGGCTGCCACACTGCCTTCTGGGGCACGCCCCAGAAGGCAGTGCGGCAGCCTCCTCCGCACATGGCCGCAGGAGCGTACTGCCTTCTGGGGTGCTCCCGTTTCCCACCCTGTCACAGGGCGGGAAACGGGAGCGCCAAGGCTGTCTGCGACTCACACCAATCTCTTGTCTTGGCACGCAGCTGCCCACCCGGGTCCCGGCTTACAAAGGTGACAATCTGGTCACCTTATATTTAGGAAATAGCTCCTTCTTGGTTTCTTTGTCTAGGATCACATTCAGAAATAACTATATTTTCTTTTCTGTGTTGGAGTAGAAATGAAACACAATTAACTGACATTTTCAAAATATATGTATCAAAATGGTACTCTCTTAAAGTAAAAATATTTAGGCATAGAAGTATTTTGCCTTTAAAAAATACTATATGAAAAGATGGGAAAAGGGGTAAGATTTAGACAAATAATGAGGATAATACAGGGGGTGGTTAGATGTGAAAATGGAAGATAACAGGTTTTGTTTGCCAGTACTGGCCTGGATTTAAGGAGCCACACAAGTAGTTCTGCATGTTCAGGGAGCTTCTGAATTTTCTGAAATCTGGACTTCCTGTACCTAATCAGCAAATTACTTTTGAAAGTCAGAGGAAGTTTCAAAAGCTATTTGTGACCCAATATTAGGATCTGTTTTTCAAAGGAAATAAGTCCACAATGACTGTGGGCATACCTGTTCCTTTGGTTACATCAGCATTAGGTCTTTGGACCTCAGCCACCACAAGCCGCAGAAAGTATGATTCAGTAATTGCACTAGTGATTAATGTAAGGTTAAATTTCAGCATGTAAGCAAAAGTGTTGGACTTCACTGAGTTTATTCATATGCTGGAATTCATAAGAACAGAATATCTTTGTGACACAGATTCCTCAAATAGAATTGTAGAATAGGTACAAATTCTGCATTTTATTAATACACCCTAATATTTGATAGGTATCCAGAATATGCTGATTGGTTTTCAAGGAACCTTTTTTAATCTGGTTCAGGACAACACAATGACATGGACTGTTTCTTGTGGCAGTTTTAGGGAAAAGATGCATTACCATTAAAAAAAGATAATTAATTCATGTCCCTAATTATTTGATTTTTATTATCACTCATCTTTAAATGTATATATTTAAATGGGCATGTTTTGTATGTACATCCCATGCAGTATTAATGCATGGCAGTGTTTACGTTATGGCATACAAATAGATAGGACTTGTGTGCCTCTTTATCGCAGTAAGAAATGTAGCAAAAATGTACAAACCAGGTGTGCAGTGATGTTCCAAAAATACAGTTTAGCACAAGAAATGCTGAACCTCAATTTTTAGCAGTGACACTTTAATGATAGGAAGCCTGCAAAATTATTTGCTATCAATTGTGAAGGCAATAACAAGCCTTGGTGGTTTTTCACACTCTCTGTGTTAAGTGCTTTCAGAATGACAGCGTAAACTGTGTTAGAGAACTCCAAGGAAGTAAAACTGATTAAAATGTTCATGCTTGAATGGTGCTGATGGAATAGTTCATTTGGACTTTCTCTACCTCCTGCAGCTCAAGCTGAAATATTAAAATTCAGTGGATTTAAATCTCTCTCCCCTCAGCTCTGGAAAAAAAACATTACATTTTAATAGGTTTTAAACTCATAATTCACTGGTTTGGAGCAGTACTATTAAATATATTTAAATATTACTTGTATTACTAAGAAAATGATTTAAATGATTTTGCCTGAACTTTCTCTTTCTCTCTCTCACACACAGATGTGTCTGTATAACACACACACAAACACACACATACACATACACACACACACACAACACATATACATTCAAGTATACTCCAGGCATACAGAGCTGGTTAATTTTTAAGCATTTGAATGAGGATGTTTATAATATTTGCTTTGAAAAAAATAAGAAGTTGTTAAAAACAAACAAGAAGCTTTTGGGGGGAGGGGAGCTCCTTCGGAGTAGTGTATTATTAACTGCCCTTAAATTTGTATCATTAATATGCTGGGTGTCAAATTTTTTGTTACACGGTGAGATTGAAAAGACTGGCATTTCCATTTTGGAGTCCATGGGCCACAGCTTTCATAACAAGGTGTGCCAGTTGTACAAACTGTCAATTTAAAAAAATCATGAAATATTTGGGAGTTTGGAAGATGTTGAGAATTCTCTGGATAGCCATGTGGTATAGATAAGTACATACAACTTCTAATAAAAATTTAGCATCAGTGCATGCTATTATCCCCATGGCGCCACTGGTCCGTGGCTCATGCTGCTAAATGCTAATGCATTTTTGCACTGGTGCTTAACGCAGGGAGGAATTGTGTGTGAAGGGGCTGCTTTTTGCCTTTCAAATGAGTTTACTCTTTGGGTCTTTGATCTGAAACAAAGGTTAAGAAACAAGAGCTATGCTTTCGCCTGGCATAATTTGGCGCAGCTCCACTGATCTTGGTTGACACCTTGATTTATGCCAGCTGCGAGTGTCTGCTTCTGACTCTGTACTGGGGGAGAAGACTTGGCTGTCCCCCTCAATTCTGAACATTTTGATTTAATGCCCATGAAGGGAAGAGGAGCGTTTTCTTTGTAAATTATGGATGGTAGCCATTTCAGTTTGCTTAGTAAAGTCAAGTCATTTCCACCCAAATGTATGCTGTGTTAGAGCTGCCAACCTCTGAGAGCCAGGGTGGGGTGTTGTATAAATTAGTAATAGACTGTGACCTCTGTGCAGCCATCATTTATTTTTGTGGCTTTTTATTATTTGATCAAAGGCTCTGCCTATATTAAGCTGTGCTTGGAGCTTAAAGGCTGTTCAACAAATTGGCCACCTGCTGTATACTATACACAAATTGTTATGGTGGGAAGGTGGAAGAGCAGGCTCGCTCTGTGGTGTGTTTGTTTCACGTTGCCTTTGCTTGCATCTTACAAGAGTAGCAAGAAATGCTACATCTTAATCACTGCATTTATTTATGTACCAAACATGCAAGATGGCTTGGCTCAAATAGTCTGAACTTTTTTGGTATGTTATCCATTTTTGACCATTTGAATTAAGTTATTATTTCACTTCATGTAAAAGCTCAGGACCCATCTAAATGGTCTTCAATTATTCTTGCTAAATCTTAGCACAGGCTGTGACAATTTCTTCCCCTGATTCTGCTTTATCAATCTGAAGGTGATGGCTATGGGCTGGAGAATTTCTCTTGCTTTGCTGTACATATGGCAGACATTATTTACTTGTTCATTTAAAACATTTATGCTGCTTCTCCAGGAGTCCACTCAAGGCAGCTTACAGAATAGAAACTAAACATTAAAAGATATTAATTAAAATCCTGTGTTAAAAAAGCCCCAACCAAACTTAAAAACATACATCATAAATACAGCTCACAGGCAGGTTAAAACAGGCTAAAATAGTGTTTAAAAATCAACATCTTAATTAAAAGCCTGAGTCAACAAAATTGGTTTGACTTTGTGGTTAAAAAGAAAGCAATGTAGGAGCCTGGTGAACCATCAAGGAGAAGGGTATTCCACAAGCAAGGTGCTACTAGTGAAAACATCCTGTATCTGGGTGTCTCCCACCTCAGTTCTGAAGAGAGAGGTACAGAGAGCAGGGCATGTGGGTCAGACCTTCACTGGCAGGCTGGACAATATGGCTCTTCAAGACTCCTGGCCCTAAACTATTTAGGGCTTGGAAGGTAAGAACCAGTACTTTGATTTTTTTTCCCTAGAAATGAATGAAAAGCTCATGCAGATGCTTCAGCACTGGGGTGATGAGAGTGTATCCCACCTTTGAACATAACCTTACTGCTGCATTTTGTATGAACTCAAGTTTCCAGACTGTTTCCAAAGGCAGCCCTATGTAAAGTTCATTATAGTCATCTACTGTAGATGTAGTCAGAGCATGGATCATGTGGCCAGATCATGCTTTTTGGTGAACATCCACAGTTGTCATTTCAGCCGAATCTAATAAAAGGCATTATACGCCACAAAGAAAATTTGGGCCTCCAACTAGAGGTCAGGATCCAGCCCTACCCTTAAGCTATGAACCTGTTCCTTCATGGGGAATACAACCCTCCCCAGAATATTTATTAAATAAATAAATAAATAGGCTCAGTCTTTGAGCAACTTTTTCATTGACCAGCAGCACCTCAGACTTGTCTGCTTCGAGCTTCAGTTTATCAGCCCTCATCTATCTTATTGTTGTTTACAGGACTCATGTTATGGACATAGCCCTAGTTAGTTGTTGTATGGGAAACCACCAAGAGTTTCTATGCAGAAGGCGGCAGTGGCAAACCACCTCTGTCAGTCTGCTGTCTTCAAAATCCTATAGGGTCATCATAAGTCAGCTGTGACTTGACAGCACTTTACACACACTCACACCAACACCCACACACATATAAAATGGTGGCACCTTACTCCTAATCCACAAGTTATCTCTCCCAGTGGTTTTATGTAGAACTCACCTAAGCTGCATGTCAAGAAAAGCCTTGTGGGGTCCTATAGCATAAATATCATAAGGCTTAGTAGTAGTCTCCCAGCACCATTTTCTAGAATCAGCCAATCAAATAAGAGCAGAACCACAAAAGCACACTATTCCCCACACAGTCAGCTTCTCCAGAAGGATTCCATGGTTGATGGTATCAGATACCACAGAGAGGTCCAGAAAAATCAACAGGGACACACTCCATCATTGGGTCAGCAGAGATCATCTGTCAGAGTGACTAAGACCATTTGTGTCCCAAATTGAGGGCTGAATTCATATTGAAATGGGTCTAGATAGTCCATCTCTTCCATGAGTACCTGAAGCTGCATGGCCATTACCTACTTCAGCAGCTTGCTGAAAATGGGATTTAGGCCAGTAAGGCAGTAGCTGTTCAGGGCATTGGGGTCCAAGGATCCCTTCTTCAGGAGGGGATGCATGAGTGCCTCTTTAAAGGTGGGTGGGCCTATATCATCCTGCAGTGAGACATTTATCACAATCCTTGCTGACTAAAACTCATCCATATAACTAGAATTCTATGCATTCCACTGGCACCTTGAAAATGAACTGCGCCAAATGTGCAGTCTAAATCACAGCAGATGAAAGCAATATTATCTACAAAATACATCACAAAAGCCTGACCGGGGGGGGGGGATATTTTTTCCCCCCAGGTATTCGTTTTCAGGTGCCTTGGATAAGACCCCTTCACAACCTAGAAAAGTTCTTCTGGTTGGCATTACATAAAGGAAAAAAGACAGAGAAATGAGCTTCCTTTGCTACCTTCACTGCCACAGAGTAGGGACAATAAAGTACTCTTACCTGTGGTTGGTCACATTCACTTTGAGTTCCCTCTGATAGCACCACAACTATCTGCCCAACCACTTCATTACTCCAAACTTTTCAGTGAACCAAGGAACAATCTGAACTCTACATGAGGTATAGGATACTCCAGAATGATTGTGTCCATAACCTGGATCATCTCAGTATTCTACCAATTAACCAGGGCTGCGACAAGACACCATCCTTGCCAACCAGAAAATTCCAATAAATGTCAGGAAACCAGGTGGATTCATCAGCCTTCTTCTGGTTTGGACACTTCTAGCTGCCGCGACCCCCCTGGGTAGAGGTTGTAAGTGTCTATGAGTCTCATTCCACCCGTCTTATAGTTGTGGACCTTTTTCGAGTGCCAACCCATTTGTGACATAGCAGAGTTACAGAAATAATAAATACAGTGAGCAGTTGTAAGTTCCCCACCCTCCCACCTGCAGGGTTAAGAAGAAACAGGTGTCATTTTCTGAGAGCAGCACTGAACACCTGACAGCCCATTAGCAGCAAAGTAAAATTCTCATCTTAGCTGTGATTAACAGTGATTGTGTTTCCATAGTAAAGGAAACTAAAGCCAGTTAAAGAAAGCTACAGCTTAATGAACAGGAAAAAAGGCTGGAAGAGTCAAGCAAGGAAAGATGAAGACAATCCCTTTAAACCGAGTCAAGGGAGACCATAGGGAAGGGGCCTTCCCCAAGACTGTATTTTAGCCAGTTCACATGATTAAAAAGAGGATCCTTGAGAAATATGACTGTAGTAGGAAAAAAATGTATAAATCTTCATAATTCCTAAAGTTGCCTTTCTGCTTCAGAATGGAGAGGACAGTTTTTATTATTTAGTGGATCACATTTATAGAGTCCTTCAAATGACTGATGTTCCCAATATCCAACATTGTATTGAATAGTTCTGGCTTCTTTTAGGAAGGAGTCATGGGTCATTTCTGCATGGCCCAAATATCCTGGGTTGAGCAAGCGAGATATCCCGGTTTGACCAAGAAGTTTGCACAGCCACTGGTCCTAAAGCGGGTTTGTCCCACGGTATTTCCTCATCCCGGGATTTTCAAAAATCACCAATTTGGCGATTCTTTTCAAAAATTCTGCTTTGAACCTGCTACCATGAAAACACCATGGGAGCAGAACCAGTTTATTTTTCCCACCAAGCCACCTGATTCCCCCCCCCCCCCCGGTCTACTCCGCTCTCTCCCACAAGTCTTGCCAAGGGCTTCCAGGACTTATAGGCAGCCAGGGAAGCATGTAGCCAAGGATGGTCATGCCGGCTAGATCAGCTCATTAGTGTGAGGCAAGGCAATGTAGGCTATGGATAATTATCAGCACTGACAATTCATGGTCCAGAGTGGGACACACGAGGCTAAATCCCCAACCACGGGCTCGTAGCGAAAGGCGTGCATCCTGCTCGGCTTTTAAACAAACATTTGAACATTGCACCCCATTGCTGGCACAGCAATAATTACCTGGTTCTGAGAGAACTGTTTCCCACCCAATGTTGTGAAAGAAAGAACAGCCACCAAATGGTGGAAGCTCCCATACAGCCAGGCAGTACATAAGCAGCCACCCCCAGCCCTTGGTTCAACAGGAGGTGGCTGGCAGGCCATTGAGGGGGCCTGTCCCCTTGCAGCCTGAACCACCCTACCCACCAACCAAGGGACTGTTGAGGAAGAAAAGTGAATGTTTCCATTGTTCCAGAAAACACTGTTTTTTATTTATGCAGTTTCAAAACACTCTTTTGAAGAACAGTTTTTCCCATTTGTTGACTCAACACTGGATATGACGAGAATAAAAAGTGCCTGTACAGACAGGAGACCGCATCCAAAACGTTAAGAGGTAGGAGCAAGAAGTAACCTTGGATGAGGCAGTCAATGATCATGTTCCCAATCCTATCAATTTACAGCCATTTCCCACAGTTGGAGGAGGTGTCATTGGCTCTCACTCCTGTGCAGGTAGGTCGCCAAAGGCCATGCACAGCCCTGCCCTCTGCAAGGTTGATCTTACCACAGGCGCTGTATTGCCTCCTTTTCTGTGCCCTCACTGAAATATCCCACTGCTCTTCCAACTACATCTGCAGCACTCCAGCCCAGGCCTTCCTCTCTGGAGCATCATGACCCTCAATCTCACATATGTTGTGCAGCACAACACATGCTCCCATGACCAGGTTGACACTACGAGGCATCACCTGGAACCTCATAAGAAGGCAATGCCACCTGGCCTCCAGTCTCCCAAATGCCTGCTCCACCACATTCCTTGCCTTGGAAAGTCTGTAATTGAATTTACACTCTCTCGCATCATGTGGGGGAGCATACGGGTTCGCAAGCCGGGAAACACACCATCAGCCACAACTAGTGGGGCACTGGCGACCCCCTCCACGGTCAGTGTCAGATTCCCTGGAGTAAACACACCCCTGTCCATGACGTGGGTGGAATGGCATTCCCTGTCCATGGCATGGGTGAAGGAGCATTCCCTGAAGATGTGGGTATCATGACTCCTTCCTGGATGTCCAACCTCGACTTTGAAGAACCATCCCTTGTGGTCGCAGACCATCATCAGTACAATGGAGTTAAAGCTTTTCTGATTCATGTACTGCCTCGGCACATCGGAAGGATTCCTGATAGGAATATGGGCACACGCAGCGAGGGCACTGTGCATGAGGCTGAGGAGGTGCGCCACCAGCACCACAAACACACCCAGCAGCTGTGCCACCTCTGGATCCGGATCCATGCTCAATAGGTTCAGATCTCCCAGCTCACAAAACATGCTCCTACCTGAAAAACGCAGAGCAGGTGTAAAGATGGGCCCCAGCAATTCAAAAGGCAAGGCAGAGGCATTCATTCAATCTGCCAGCCTAAAACAACAGCCAATCAGAACATGGGACACCTGGGGTGTTTGCACATGCGCATATATGCTTGTGGTGTAAATACAAGAGCCTTGGGCTCATGTGAAACAAACTGGAGTATTTCCTCCCAGTCTTCACTCAATTCCTTCACAGAAATGGGCAGCCATGCAAAGGGAGAAACTGGGATAAAATAGATCCAGATTGTAAGATACTGATTGTAACCCAGTATAATTGTGCTGTGTGGAAATGGCCACAGAAAATGAGGTGGGTAGAGTAAGAAAAATGAGTCTTAACTAGCATTTTAATTTTGTTTCATATTAGACATATTAAGTTAGTGTGTTTAGTAGTGTAGTGTGTATTATTCATTCTAATCCACCCATAAGACTTGCTGCTTTTCTCCCTTGCATTTTAACTGCTTAGTTGTCTCTTCCCCTCCCATTCTTCTTCTCATGTGATTTCAACAGTAACACTAATGAGAATACTTTATTTGGATCTTGATTCTATTTTTTTCCGGGGGGGGGGGGGGGCGCAGTTTGGAAAGGAAGTACACAGAGCATACATGCGGGCTGAAATATAAAGCAAGGTCTGTGAGAAACTGATTTGTCAGTTAACATTAGAAATCTCTTGGAGTTGGAGGAGGATGTTAGGGCTGTTTGGATAATGGCAGTGATTTTTCAAGGTCCGTAAGGGGAAAATGCTAGATTACTCTGGCATGGGCACTGCTTGAGCTACACTCAGTAGAAACCTGGATCCTTTCCAGGAAAATAGTCTTCTGAATGTGCTGATTCTAACTGAAGTAGCTAATTTGTCCATCGTATTTAAGCACATTGTGTTTTTTGATACTTTTTAGATATGTAGGGAGGAGATTTCATTTTGCCATCAATGTGTGAGATCTTGCTGTTGGGAAAGGGCAATGAGATCAGTGTGACAGCTCATGTCCCACTCCTCTTTTTTTGTTAAATGTAAACTCAGGTTGATTCTTACTTTATTTATGGCTAGGTACAAAAAATGTAATCAAATGCAAAGTACTGACACACACACCCCTTGTCAAATGTCAAGGATGCATGTATGTCACTTTTGATGTGTTTCTCACCAGGGAGAGACTGGATTGAACTTTAAAGGAAAGATGGCACATTTTAAACATGCATGTACTTTCTATTTGAGGAGAGGCACCAATATCCATTTCAAAGCAAGGGCCATCACAAAACTTGGTCACATTCACAAAACTTGGTCAATGTCAGATCTGTCAGTACTGTCAGTACTACCACCAGATGCTCTGAGGATGCCAGCCACAGATGCAGGCGAAACATCAGGATAAAATGCTACTGGAACACAGCCATACAACCTGGAAAACCCACAACCCCCTTGGTCACTGTCATTGATTCCAGAAAACTAGTTTGTAAATGGCTGCCTCATTTTTTTCACTTGCCTTTTTAAAAGAGAGTGCTTTTGCAATATAATATATCAATGCCCTTTGCTTCAACATAACTGCAGGGTTGGGATCCAGAAATGTTCATTGGGTGAGCCACTGAATAGGATTTTATATATATAAAGTAGCATAGTTGCAAAGCGTGTGAAGCTCCTGAAATTGTAATGCCATAATGAAGTACCCCTATTACTGGGTACTTCAGTTCTGATATAATTTGCAGAAGTTGTATCAATGAACTGGAGGGTTAGAGAACAGGAATGACTACATTGCTCAGGTCAACGTTACTTTTTTTTAAAGTCAGCGACTTCTGGCTATGGTTGTGTTATTCTCACATACACTCTCATATCTGCTTGTCGCAGATTCTGAAGTAATTTGAATTTTCAGAGGAATTTGATCCAGAACCCATCAGGAGCATGCTGGACCACACAGTCCTTCCTACATACTATGTTGCTCAACATTGCCCAGTATATCCTCTTATCCTGTGTTACTTTCCATGTGGCAGGCACCTAAATACACGTGAAGCTTCCTTATTCTGAAGTAGACCCTTGGTCCAACAAGATCAAGATTATCTACTCAGACTGGCAGTGGCTGTCCAGAGTCTCAGGCTGAGTTCTTTCACATCATCTGATGCCTGGATTTTTTAACTGGAGATTCCAGAGGTTGATCCTAGAACCTTCTGAGTTCTAAGAGTGGCTCTTCTGCTGAGTGATAGCCTTTACCCAAGGGTAGGATGGGGCTAGGCTGCAGGAGAGTCTCAAATTCTTGCACCAATGTGTGGCTCAGTTAAGGTGTTGATACAGTTTTAGCATTCCCCAATTTTTTTTAATAAAGCAAGTGTCCTTAAATTAGGCAGTTAATGGTCACATAAACTGAAATTTGTTTTGGCATTCTTTCACTTCACAAGTTAGGGAAGAGAATTAAAAAGGCACTGTAGGTGATCAGAACTCTTATCTCACTGTCTTATTGCTCATAACATTTGGAAAAGTTTACTGGCTGAGTTATCAGAAGAGGTGTGGGGAGATTCTTCTGACCTTCTTTAGTTATGGGTTAAAATCAAGGTTTGAGCTTGAAGTGGTCTCAGGTGAGAAAAGTGTTAAGCTCTCTGTAGAAGGCTGTACATTTCTTTATTTTATTGCCTGTCCTGAGAACCTTGACTGTGGTACAGAATTTTCATGAGTTGACCTTACGTTGCTGTTTGTGGCAAATTAACACTTCCCCACCAAAGTTTGGGGGTGCAGGATTGTTGGATCTGAATTGTTGGATCACACTTTTTATTTAAAAGACTGTCTCTGACTAAAGTGTAAGGAAGAGTCCTTATTTTGACTTTTATGTTGGTAAACCTACTGTAGCTTTAAGTTTAGCTTGTGAAGAACCCAAATAAAAGTTAATATTGAAATTTTGATTTATACACTTTCCTGATTAAAATGTTAATTTTAGTTTAAACGGACACTAGATGTTGACCATTAGTTTTTAAAACTAGATGTGCTTTGTTCAGATTACACAATTGTAAATAAAATCACTCTTGTGCATGGTTTTGCCCCAGAGACAAAGTGAAAGCTAATTACATGTACGTAATTATATATATTATGTTATATATATAAGAGCAAGGTTTACGCAATGTAGAGCTGCAATTGAGAAAGCAGGCAAAGAGAAAACTTTAAAGGAGATATTTAGGAACCATATTGCTCCTATACTTTAAAAAAATGTACATATAAAGAAGAAGCAAGCGGTAAAATAATATTTTAATTTGCTCGAAAGGAGATTGTTCTGGTTGGTGAAAATAAAAGCTTCAGAGTCAGTTTGTGAATTCTCTGTAAGGCGGGAGGGGGAAAATTGGTCTGTTTCTGGTGCAAGTGTGAAGTGAAACAGTTCCCTATTGGGATAGATTGAACATGACACATTTCCTCTCTCTCCCCCTCCCTCTTACCACCTCATCTCCCTCCCCCCTCATTCAACAGCATCAACAAACCATCTACCCCACAATGGTTAGTATAGCAGAAAGCTTGATGCAGCCTTGGCTGAGGTCAAGCACTCCAATACTAACCTCTCAAGGGCTTTCTGTATGTGTTGCCAGTGTTCTGGTAAAAATGACTTTAAACTCTTGTCAGTGCAGTTACTGGTGCATGCATCACAGTCCCACTCAAATAAACCTGTCACAACACAGAGTCAGCAGCTAGAGAAGAGTACGAGGGCAGGCCTCTAGCTTTTCATTCGAGCATCACTAAACGTGCACAGAGTGCCCAATTATTTCAGCATTATTGAGCAAGCCTACAGGAGGACCCAAGCCTTGCTACATTAGATTTTCTTTAGTAATTTGCTCAAGTACCGCTGAGGACACTTAAAGGACTTAAAACGGTGGCTGCAACCAGTTTCCTTTTCTGGATTGTTAATTCAGGTTTCCTCTTTCAAATTAACTCTTGCTGCATGCTGTGCAGTAGCTCTGGGAGAACTGTTTAACGCTAATTTTCCTCAATTTTCAGCTTTCTTCTTTTTTTAAAAAAACCTTTATTACTGCGTTTATAGTTAACTCATATGTTTTGATTAGACATGTGTATCTGGGTGTAACTGTTCCAGAAATTTAATACTGGAGTTGCTGCCCTTGCTATCCAGATTTTTTGTCTTATTAACATTGCAGTAAAAACGAGATTTAATAAAGTCTGTACAGTGTGCAACTTCTTCCCCTTTTTGACTTACAGTTAGTGCTTGATCTATGTGTTAAGAAAATGGTTTCCAAATAATAAACAATTGTGCACTTCAGCCAAGAGAAACATTCATCAGACATTATCACCTATAACTGAGATTGGGTATATCATTTTTAACTGGTCCCATTTGTATTGGTAGATTAATTTTGAGAAAGCAAGGCTGTTGATTGGTGTGACAGGCCTTGAAAATATGCAAGTGCAATCCAGCATGCAGTTAAGCATGCCCAAAGCACATCTTTCTCAGAACAAGTTCAATATCTGTGTTTGATTTTTCACAGCAGCAGCAACTCCAGGCCCAGCATTTATCACATGGTCATGGTCTCCCAGTGCCTCTCACTCCACACCCTTCAGGACTGCAACCACCAGCCATCCCACCTATTGGCAGCAGTGCCGGCCTCCTAGCCTTGTCAAGCGCCCTTGGGGGACAGTCCCATCTCCCTATTAAAGATGAAAAGAAGCATCATGATAATGATCACCAAAGAGGTATGAGAACTTTCACTGATCTAAAGGTACAGGAGGGAGTGGGTAGCAAAAGATTTACATAGTTTCCAAAACGCTGGCATTTCAGATTCATGGGCAGCTCACTCAGAACACATATTTCATAGCCTTACTTTCTAAATGTGCAAGAATAGCATGGTAAGGAAGGTACCTATGGTAAAATGTGGAGATTGCAGCAGAGCATAATGATCAGGGACCATAATGGAAAGCAACAGTTAAAAACTTCACAACTGCGTCCACCTTGGGAGAAAAAAAAAGTTCTGCTGTGTCTTGCACCACAGACTCAAGGTAACTGCTAGACTGATTATTGTTTATCTGCAGTTACTGTAGTTAAAGAACACATTCAAATGATAATTTCAAGTATATAAAGCTACTTGTACTTTAAAATCAACACCTGTGCAATTGATTATTTTAGTGGTTCTCAATCTTTTGTATCATACATTCCAAAAATTGTTCTATCAAATAACCTGAATACCACCTGATAACACATTAAAAGCCCACTTTTCCCAAGAGGGGCATTTATATGTTTCTAAGCATTCTGTTTACCCTGTGTAGTAAGTTTTAAGGACATAAAGAATTGCAGAAACCCAGTGGGTTGGCAGTAAGCAGCACATCAAAGCCTCTTGCTTTGGGCAAGGGGAAAAGAGAGTATTAGGAGAAAAGCGAGTGTTCAAGGTTACTACAAGCATTCCAAAAATTTGCAAATGGATTATCCATGGCAAGTAGAGTCAGTGGGAGAAGACATGTCAAGCTTACACATGATCATAGGAATTCAGGGTGAGTGAATTCTATGTAACTGTTATGAAAACCCTGTGTCCCACCTAGACTACTTCTGAGTCCCACCAGAATGACTGTATTATTTAATGGGGATAATGTGTTTTTTGTAATGGTAAGAAGTGTGTGCGTCTTATATAAATTAACTGTTCTGTTTCCCATGTTCTCTCTCCTTCTCATGTTGCTGCTGTTCTGCATGAAGACAGAGACTCTATAAAGGTAAGACTCCATTCCACTGGTAGAGTAGCCTCAGCTACTTTCAGTGCTTTTTATTGCAGTTGTGCTGATGAGTAAGAATGTTGTGCTAACTGTAACTAGTTGGTGACATTCATATTGATTGACTGACATCACGAGTAGTAGATTTTTGCAAAGGTGTTATGTAAAGACAGTTTCTAATAAAAATGTCAACTGCTGCTAGATGATGAATCAACTAGCGAATATTGTTTAAATTCACATTCTTGAGGTATGATTCCTCAGAATTAGGATCTCATAATAAAATAGGACAAAGAGATTTGATGGTATATGCAGGCCGTTTTGCAAGAAGTTTTGGTTGAAATGGGAAATATCACATCTGGGATGTTTCCAACTTGAAATTCCCAAGTAACTTTCTATTCCATTTTATACTTTTCTAAAGTTTGATGTGGCAGAAGGGATGCACAGTGGGCTTTTCATCCTTCTGTTAAACTGTTATCTGAGTTATGAGTCTAGTATTGGATTTTTTAGAGAGTTAATGCTTGCACCATGAAGTGCAAAAACATGACCTTTCAGATCCTTGGGTCTCAGAGGCAACCTCTGAATGTTCATCTGTTATCAAGCAGGAGCCACACTCTAGCACATCAACTGAATTAATCATAACTACTACTAATCCCTTATTTATCCTTCTCTTCCCCTCTTACAGTAGAAAATTCCTATGACAACCTAATAGTACAATGTTAAACAACTCTTTGAGGATTAGACTAACCCAAACTTGCAGCTATCTTAACTAAGACTGTCTAACTAACTACTACTAAGAAGCTATAATAAACTATAGTAAGCAGGTTCAGGTTGTTACATTAATATTACTTGGAGCAAGCATCTTAGCTCTGCTCCATTGCTGCCACTATCTTGGACCTGGCCACAGGTGCAGGCCACAGCTCAACAGGTCTTGTTCTGTTGGCAGGTAAGCAGGCTCTCTTGCAGGCAGGGCTGACAGACTCCTTTATCACCAATTCATATGCTTTCATAAGTGTCCTTTATACTGTTGATTCTGTCCCTGAAGCTCCACCTGTCAGGAGGTGGAGCTTGCAGGGCAGAGCAAGCAGTATAGATCTGAAGCTGGTCGGACCGAATGCTCAGATTGAGGCTGGGCTCAGCCTGGCTGGGTCCAGCTTTAAACTGCAGGCTCAAAACTGCAATTTAAAGCTGGACCAGGCCCAGCCCAAACATACCTACTGCTCCTGAACTTCATGTGGAGTTAGGAATGGGGAAAGCCAGTTGAATGCTGGCTATGAAGTTCAGGGGAAGTGAGGAAGGTGGCCCGTGGAAAGTACCCCCACATGAGCTACTAAAGTGGTGCCTGGAACTCCACACACCCCCAATCATTCCCCATCCTTGTTACACCACTAATTCAAAAGCTCAGATTCCCCTGCATGGAGCAAATGGGGTCAGGATTTGCATTTGCTCCACAGGCATCCAGAGAGGAATATTAGAAGTAAATCTTCTGTATTGTTAGTTTAGCTAAGTGAGAAGATTTCTTCCTGATCTTTTTGCTACTGTAAACGAGTAGGCATGGTAGTTATTTTTTTCTGTTTTTAGTTTGATAACCGGTAGCTATAAAGTTTTTTTTCTGTTAAAGAGACCAGACCATTTTTCAAACTCCTCCTTGTGCACCATAGCCCCTCACTCATGTTCACACACATATACAGAGAGGATAAGGGTTGAAGTAACTGAGAAATTCTGCCCTTTGTATTTGCTCAGGGGCAACCTTGATTAGTATACCCCAACTCACTCAGTAACATAGGAAGCTGGATTTTAACTTGGAATAATTGCAGCAAAAGAAAGGATTGTGCCTTACATGCACATAAACATGTCGCACACATGTAAATGGACATAGACCCAGGATGGACTTATGACAAGGAAAACCATGTACAACAGTGAGCACATTGTAAATGGGAAAAAGAAAAGTGTAATTATTTATTGTACGGGCTGGTATTCTGTAAGTTATAAAATACTGAAGGTAGTCAAATAGGCTTCAGTATATCATATCTCATTTTAAAACTAGCATACTAGTAACTAGTCAGAACCCATCAACATATCATTTTCAAGGAGATGCAAAAAAGCCGGCAAGTGATCTAAGAATAAGTGGAACAGTGTTCTGCAATATAATGCGCAAAACAAATCTATGCTGCCGTACTTTGGGATGGATTCTCCAACCTGCCTCAGACAGTCCAAATACCTCTTGAGATTCCAAAGGCACAATATCACCGCCTTCCTGCCTGGGACGTAGGTATAGATTTTTTATGGGGGGGGTTGGGGGTGGAGCCACACCCGCCCCCACCCCTAGGACATGGCCATGCCTCCCCAAGCCCCGCCCCCGGCCTAGTGCTTATAAAAGCAGTTCTCCAAGGCCAGGGACGACAGCCTCCCCCGCCCTGCCCTCCCCTGCCCCCCACCAGCTGGGCTTCCAGCCGGCAGCTGGCAGTTTCTTCTGCCCTCCCCTCTGGGCAGAATCTGAGTTTTGCGGGCGCCCCCTCCCCGGGCAGCCGCTGTGATGCTGGAATCCACCCCCAAACAGCATCACTTTCAATGGTGTTTAAACTAGAGAGCCCAAATTCTCCTTTTAAATCCACCTTAAAGGGAGAATCTGGGGTCCCCAGTTAAACAACATTGAAAGTGATGCTGTTTTGTGGTGGATTATCCCCCACCCTGAAACAGCATCACTTTCAATGTGGCGTAGTGGTTAAGAGCAGGTGCATTCTAATCTGGAGCAACCAGGTTTGATTCCCTGCTCTGCCGCCTGAGCTGTGGAGGCTTATCTGGTGAATTCAGATTAGCCTGTGCACTCCCACACATGCCAGCTGGGTGACCTTGAGCTAGTCACAGCTTTTTGGAGCTCTCTCAGCCCCACCCACCTCACAGAGTGTTTGTTGTGAGAGGGGAAGGTCAAGGAGATTGTAAGCTCCTTTGAGTCTCCTACAGGAGAGAAAGGAATGATATAAATCCCAACTCTTCTTCTTCTTTTAAACTGAGGACCACATATTCTCCCTTTAAATCCATGCTGAAGGGGGTGGATTTAAAAGGAGAATCTGGGGAAATTTGGGGGGTGCCTGCTGTCAGGGGTGCAATTGTTAAGCTAGCAGCACCAAACTTTTAGGATATCTTTAGGAGACTCTCCTAATGACACCACCCAGGTTTGGTGAAGTTTGGTTCAGGGGGTCCAAAGTTATGGACCTTCAAAAGTGTAGCCCCATCTCCTATTACCTCACATTGGAAACAATGGGGGATGGGGGCACCCCCTTTGGGAGTCCATAGCTTTGGACCCCTTAGACCAAACTTCACAAAACCTGAGTGGTATCAGTAAGAGACTCTCCTGATGATACCTCCCAGGTTTGGTGAAATTTAGTTCAGAGTGTCCAAAGTTATGGACCCTCAAAGGTGTAGCCCCCATCTTCTATTACCTCCCATTGGAAACAATGGAGGATGGGGTCACCCCCTTTGAGAGTCCATAACTTTGGACCCCCTGACTCAAACCTCACCAAACCTGGGTAATATCATCAGGAGATTCCCCCAAACAATCCCTGAAAGTTTGGTGCTACTAGCCTAAACCAAAAAAACACTAAAAATATTTTAAAATCCCACAAACAGGTGAGCGGAGCTTCGGACATGAATGGGGGGGGTTGAACCTGAGAACCCCCCCCCCCACCTATGTCCTTGCTTCTTGCCATCAAAGGCCTCAGAAATACAAGACGAGGTCCAGGCCATATTGCACCACTAATTGCTCATGTGTTTTTTTAGGAAGGGCCAAAAATCTATTGGAAAGCAGAAAGTTCTGGATTTGCTTCTTGGTAAGCTTGGTTTCAAGCCAGATTCTGATTGTTGGTGTGGCATAGAGTTCAAACCCAATGACAGGAGGTTCCAGAAGGAAACGGCCATCTTAGAGACAGGCTTGATTCCTCAGCCCTACTTACCTTTGATCAGATGGTTATAGCACCCAGTATGCAGTCCCCCTCCTCCTCCACTTATTTCATTGCCCAGCAGGTATATATGGGGAAAAGGTTCAAGTTCTGATATCCCTACTTACCTTTGCTCAGATGGTTATAGCACCCAGTATGCAGTCCCCCTCCTCCTCCACTTATTTCATTGCCCAGCAGGCATATATGGGGAAAAGGTTCAAGTTCTGATATCCTGCGTTAGGATTTTAAAGGTCAAAAAAGATAATTAGAATTGGGCTTGAGCATTCAGTGGAAGCAGTGCAGCTCTCTCAATGTGAGTGGAATATGTTCTCTCAGGGTCAACTTGTGTTAATGATCTGACTGCTTTATTCTAGGCAAGCTGATTTCCAAACACTCTTCCAAGTGGCTTCATGTAGAGCATATTGTAGTGATATAGTATGGAGACAAGGCAACTTCACTAATTCCATTCTTAAAATAATGCACATTGCTGGGCCCACTCAGTGTCCACTCAACAAAAAGATCATTGCTTTTAGAAGATGCAAAAGCTCCATTAAACATACAGAGATGTCAGTTCCTAACTTGAAGAACAGCCATTCATAGCATCTCTTGTTGTTTGTATTTGATGTACAAAGAACGCAATAAAAGTGCTCCTTTCAGTTGAGATTGTGACAGTACATAAGCATTGAGATAAAATCCTAAATATATTATAAGCGATGGGTTGAAACCAGCATTTTTAACTGTACTCACAATAATGTTACAGTCCTGGGTAAATTAGCCTTGGGGTAGTGGGGACAACTGCAATTTTGGAGCTGTCATTTCCCATAGCAGTGTACTCTCTTCTGCATTGCAAATCACTGTTCCAGTCAAAACCAATCAAATTTGTAAGTTATGTATGATGGTTGATGTGTTCATCCAGAAATAAACATGGAGAAGAATACTCCAGATCATACCTACAGCCTGAGGATCTTGATACAATAGTGAGCACTTTGAGGATATGAACCTATGATGGTGGGAAGGGCACCAAGTAATGGCAGCCATTGCACCATTCACAAGTTATATCAACCTATTTAATTTTAGTCATAGGTTTTCTGTTTGCAAAACTTCTACTTTGTGTTCCCTGCCAGGCATATATTTCACATTCTTTCTCTCCATCCCAGAGTTATTTTGTTTACCTCTGGGACTTTAGAGAGTACCATGATAGTTTCAAGTTTGCATTTGATCAGCTATATCTGTGGCTTTGTCCTGCAAAAGCAATAGTCCTGTTGTGCATAGAGAAAGGTATCCAAATATGTCTTTCCTACTAGCAGAATATATAACATAAAAAGCAGTATTTTTCATATTGTCCTATAAATGAGACCATTGCACCTCTGTCTTGGGAATGTGCCCTGGGCAATACTGCAGCTGTGGACATGAACACTCACACATGTAGTCAAATGCATTGGATGGCTTCATATTTAAAACCATCCTTAGCTCCCTCCTGCAATGGGAATATTCTTAAGCCTGAACCCTACTCTTGTCTTGGGCTGGAGTTGCTTCTGGCTTTGTCATAGCACAACACAGTGAAATTGACCTTGTTCTTGTCAGTTTCACAGTTACCCTCAGGGTTCCTAATAACAGCTGCAAAATGACAAGAACTGTCAGTTTCCCATCTTCTGTAATTTTCCCTGTATGCAGCAGAGATAGTAGAACTACCTTTCCGTAGACTGAAGAGCCAGTTCTAAATCAATTTACACTTGGTTCAAGTTTCCAAACAAAAAGACTTAGAAACTTGCAGCTCCTTTTAGGCAGCCATTTAGAATCTGTGTAAATTGGTGCTAACCCTCTTGACATATTTCCCTACTCCCCTTTGGAATCACAGTAATTAGATTGATCCTGCCCTGTTTCTTTTTTTAAAAAAGGCTTAGGAACAGCTTTCTTCCCGATGTGTGTTCTCATATGCTCAGTTCATCTGATGAGACCCTGCTTTTTAGTGCTTTCGTTTTATGAAGGCAGACTTCTGGATACAAGAAATAAACACGCATGAATGATGATGATGCTTTATACTGAGTTAAACCACTGATCAAGATCAGTAGTGTCTACTTTAACTGGTGGCAGCTCTCCATATAGAGATATTGTAATTTTCTACCTGATCCTTTTAATTGGAGATGTCTGGGATTGAACTTGGGACCCTCTGCATACAAAGCAAATGGCTGAGCCATGGTCCCTTTCTAAATTTTATGGGACCCCTTCCCTGGATTCATTTTGCTTTGGTCTTTAGGAAACTATCAAGCATATTTTTAAATTTTAGATGTCTTTGGGAGTAGTGAGCTTACATGATTTCAGGAATGTCTTCATGTTTTTGTTGCTCTGTTTGGGAGAACAACACTTAATCTAATTACTTCTCAGCTGTGTTTTCTTATATGACTGTAAACTGTATCAAAGATCTACTTCATCTAGAAGGCAGAGTATAAACTGTAAAATGAATGGAAATGTATAATGGGAATTGCATGCATTTATCTAGAATTTCCCATGAGTATTCAGCCATTTCTTAAAATCTATTTAGCATTATGCCATCAGTCTCAGTGCCTCTTTATTTTTCCCTTGGGTATATTCTAGCATAAATCATATGTTATGGCTGAATTCTTGTGACACATCATACAGGTTTAGATTGCTGGCCAAGGTAGCCACTAATGGTCCTTTAGGGGCTTGACGAGCCTGTTGTTTTTTATGTCTGCTTGGGACCGCAGGGCTGTTTGAGCAGCAGTCAGGCGGCTTGCAATAAATCGCTAGTGGGATGTATCAGATTTGATAGATCTCAGATTCTGCAGTTGTGGTGGTGGTTTATGATATGTTAACAATGTTTGCTTCCATATGAACATGCTGTTCTTTCTCATAATATTATTTATATGACTTCCTTATTAGAATCTCAAACTCTGTTGCAGTCTTTATTTCGGGGGGAAATTGGGATTTTTTAAAAACACCGTGTGAACACAGAGAGACCTCGATGCTTTTGAGGCCCAATGCTAAGGAAGTCCTAGGGGTTATGAACATGTGTAAACATCTTGTACACCAGTGCGGTATTCTGCTACACTGCTTAAAAAATGGAGGAAAGGGCAATACGGAGTAACCAGTAAGGTATGTCATTTTTCAGCAGAGGAGACTAATTTTGTGCAATTATTTGGGGGTTTGCTTTTTTCTAAACCATTAAGTATGCATCTGGGATAACAGCATGCAAGGTGCAACTCTTTTGCACTAATTTATTAGATGGTGGTGGCTATAAATGTTTGTCTTGTACAGTCATTGAGTCGCAAGTCGAATTGTGTCAGCATCTAGGGCTTTTTGCCAGCTTTGCAAGGTGAAATGGTTTGCTAATTTCCTTAAATGTTATCCGTGATGCCCAGAGAAGCAGTTAGTTGCTTGTTCTATTGATCTGCCCTCTCTTAAGTGGCTCCTGGTTAACAGTGGCTTTTTATGATTGTCTGCTGTGTGACTTGAGATGGTTTTTATCAGCTAGAATACCAGTTGCCAGCAGCTGGAGACTGTGCTTGTATATAATAATTTATTCATGCAAGATAATGCTCCTTAACATTTAACAGGTAATGAATGTGACATAAATGTCCTCCATGCTTTTAATTTTTCCCTTTCCTCTTCTAATGTGCAAACAGGCAGCTCTGGTGCTCTAAATAATAAGTAATTTTTGGCCATCTGTCAAAAGGAAATTTCAATACAAATTTAAATTAATGGTGCCTGAAATTTTTTATAGCTCCTCTAAAAGCCTCTAATGTGCAGAAAATTCTGAATCTGCTAGTAGTAATTAGTGTACCATGTAATGAGGATGTGGGCAACGTTATGTAGCCCCAGTGTAACGTTTTGATATGGTAGCAAAAGTTTGATTTATACAAGGTTGTGGCTGGGTTTAATTGTGAGAGACGCTTTCAAGTGTTTTCTTGAAGATACAGATTATTAAGCAGGGCAGATTTTAGAATAGCTCATAAAATGTAAATGTAGGTGTCGCTGTAAGAATGAGATAATTAAGGCAACCAACTCATTGTTGTGAAGAGAAAAGAAATATGTCCAATAGTATTTTTATTCCCATTTTGAAAAAAGTGCTGTTGCTTCCAGGTAGTGTAGATTTCATCATTCTGTCTTCCTTATTTTCTGACACAATTACACTGACTGCATCCTTATTCTCCCCTTTTAGTTCTCTGAGATGAAAGGATTAAGTAAATTCATAGAACTAAATGCCATTTGGAAGGATCCTTTTTGCATTGGGGAGATGAGGTATAACATTGCCCTGGATGTTTTGTGCTGAAAAAACAACCCCCTCCCTTTTTTTATTTAAAGCACTTCTAAAATGGATTAATGAAATTAGTATTCAGCCCTGTGGATTCAGATCATCTTGTATTTTGTATTTGTACTTTGTTCATAGAACTGATAAAATGGTTCCATTTTAACTGCAGTGCAGAAAATATGGTGTATCATAAATTGTCACTTTCCTATTGATGTGCAAGTAGCCATGGCTGGCTTTACAATAAGGCTGTGTGAGATTGTGGCTCTTAGTGGATTTGGGAGGAGATGCCCCTTCTATCTCCTAATCCCCATCATTGCCTTCATCACACTTCTCCTTACAACTGTTAAGCCTCAGTGTGGATGGGTAATCCCCGGCCCCCTAGATCCCATTGCCTACTTCTGCTAGAATTGGTGGCAGAATAATTTTTTAAAAAATAAAATAAGGTTTTGTCAACTTACAGGAAGTTCTTATCATAGAGTTTCTGGCAATTCCTAGAGTTACCTTTTGTCACATCTGGGTAGTTCTAAGACTCTTAGAACTGTATAGAAAGAACTTCCTGTAAGTAGACCACGCCTTAGTTCTCTTTCTAATTTTTTTCCCTGGGACCTTGCTACCCCACCTCCCAAACACACAACTCTTCCACCAGTTGCCAGGCACTGCCTACTCCCCGCTCAGGAGCTGGAGTGCCCAACTGTTCTTTCATTCTCATTCTCTAGGTGTTTTTAAAGGGTAGATGCTAATGGAAACTGGAGCAAGATTGGATAGGCAGGCAGTGATAGGTAGAGGGGTTAGGGCATAGGTGTCAGACTCTTGGCCCTCCAGATGTTATGGACTACCATTACCATAATCCCCTGCCATTATCATGCTGGCAGGGGATGATGGGAACTGTAGTCTATAACATCTGGAGGGCCGCGAGTTTGACACCTGTGGGTTAGGGTCAGCAAAAAGCAAGGGGTGTTAGCATCATGTGGTGATAACATACATTCAGTACACATACAAATGGCTAGTGCAGGAGGGCTGTTACAGAGGGCTGTTACAAAGCCTAGTGTGGACATCAGACTTAGAAAAATAGTGTTCTGGAATGGAAGATCTTCACCTGAATTAGATATTAAGAAGCAGCATACAAATAATTAAAAAGCATGGAATTCACCCAACGCTGGTACTGAGAACAACTTTGTTGGAATACTTTTGTAAACTATTAAAAAACCTAAATGATCAAAAGTTAAATAATACACATTTTGCAAATGACCATAGTTTGTTGTTTCTAACAAGGGGACTGGTGTTCTGCTGCTCTTCAAAGCTGTGGAAAAACTATTCAGGTATCAGATGAAAGAAGACTGTGTGTGAAAAAGAATGGATAGGCAGAGAGGTATAGGTAGAGTGCTGCTGGATCAAGGCATCCAGACTTTTTGAGGGCAACTATAAGATACAGAATTCTTGTATCTGGTGGGCTAGAATGAGGATGGGGTGTGCCCCATTTCTGCCTTTCTATGTCAAGTATGCCCCATTTATAAGGTTGAAATTATGCCCTTTACAGGCACTATATTGGCTTTTTCTTGGCTCACTAGCAACCCTCATAGTTAGGTCGGAATAGTTTCACCTACTAGGACTTTCTGTAAGGAATTCCATAGAAGCAGAAATAAAAGGCTTTTTTGGTGTAAAAGACCGTTTATTCAGACATCTTAGAAAGCTCACGTACACGACGTGGCAGGAATAAAGTCTCCCGCCAGAAACACAGGTTATAACTCTGTCCATCCCATCCCCCCTCCCGGATTCCCATGGGAACGGAGGTCTCATCTCCCTCGCAGAGATAAGGTCTCCGCTGCAGAAGCTGGCCCATCGCCTGGGTTGTGGAATGTAGTCAAGGCCAGGCGGCTGACCCGCTCATCAACACCATTGAATCCTTTACACTCTGCCTCCCTTAAAAAAGACTTCTCCCCCCCAGGTTTGTGCGGAAAGGTGCGATGGAAAGCAGAAATGAGGGCGGGGGCGTCAATATTTTCGGAATAAACCCATTGATTATACCCAGAGGAATACCCCTCCCAAGAGACTAAATATTGCAAGCGTTTGCGATTAAAACGAGAGTCCAGGATGGCGTCAATTTCGTAATGCTTGTGGCCATCAATTATAGTCGGTGGGGGTCTCTCCGGCGGGTCGTGCCAGGCATCGGAAACGGGAGCCTCCTTGAGCAAACTGGAATGGAAGACAGGATGGATATTACTTAGAGAATTAGGCAAATCCAATCGGGCAGTGACATCATTAATCACTTTAGTAATCTGAAAAGGTCCCACGAATCTTTTGCCTAGTTTTGAAAATTTATGCACGTCTCTGAGATTTTTGGTAGACAAATACACCCAGGCGCCCACACGCAAAGGGAAATCCGGCGGTGCTTATCCGCTTTGAAGTTTTTGGGAGTCTTTAGCCTGCTGTAAGGCAGTCTGGACCGTTTTCCACCCCTCGGCCAGAGATGAAATCCACTGCTGAAACTCCGGGGATTCAACGCTTCCGCAGGTAGTTGCGGCAACGGAGGGAAGGACCGACCAGACACAATTTCGAAGGGTCTTTTTTTGTACTACTATGAACCGCATTATTATAGGCGTATTCTGCAAACGGAATTAGCTTCGCACCAATTGTCTTGGTGGTAGTTGGTGTAACAACGTAAATACTGCTCCAGGGTTCTGTTCGTTCTCTCTGACTCACCGTCACTTTGAACGTGGTAGGGCGGCAACCGCCGGGCGGCCCCCAACAAACCCAGAAAAGCTTTCCAGAACTTTGAAATGAATTGGGGCCCAAGCGGTCGGAGAACCACCTTAACGGGGCGGAGTGTAGACGATAAATATGCTGAATGAACAGACGCGCTTAACTTAGGAGCGGAGGGGATGGAAGCACATGGGATGAAATGGGCTTGTTTAGAAAATAAGTCCACCACCACCCACAAGACCGTGTTGCCCTGACTTTCTGGCAAATCCGTAATAAAATCCATGGAGATGACTTCCCAGGGCGGGAGGCCACCGAGAGGTTTCAACAGACCATGGGGTTTTCCCCGAACGCTCTTGGCTCCCGCAAAAACAGAGCACCCTTTAATCTATGCCTCAAGCTCCTTGCGCATCGCGCGCCACCAAAATGGACGGCGGGCCAAATGCAGAGTTTTTAGGAAGCCAAAATGTCCAGCCGAGCGGGCATCATGACAGGCCTCGAGAACCTTGCTACGGAGGGGAGGCATTGTACCAACAATCCCCCCGCCGCCAAACACCATTCTCCAGGCGCAATTGGGAGTCACCTTCCTCCGCTGGTGGCTCGCGCAGCCCCGCCTCTTCGAAGTTCCCGTAGGAAAGGAGAGACCAGGCTGGGAATGGGTGGAGAAGGAGGAGTGGACGCCTGAGATCGGGTGACAGCCAGCCCCAATTGGGAGGGGAGAGAACAGTGCGCGGAATATCCCGTAAGGCAGCTCCACCCTCCTCGGGTAGGCTGAGCGCATCAGCCAGTTTATTGGTTTTTCCGGGGAAAAAATGGACAGTGAAAGAGAAACGAGAAAAGAAATCGGCCCAACGGAGTTGCTTCGCGGACATCTTGAGGGGGGGTGGAGAGGGCGGCCAAGTTCTTGTGATCCGACCAAACTTGAAAGGGGTGTTTAGCCCCCTCCAACCAGTGGCGCCAAGTGGAAAGTGCTACTTTGATGGCCGCAGTCTCTTTATCCCCTACAGTCCAGTTGAGTTCAGCACCGGAGAATTTCTTTGATAAATAAGCACACGGAACCAGCCTATCATCTTTATTTCTCTGCAACAGGGCTGCCCCAAGCGCTTTGTCCGAGGCATCCATGTGAACCACAAACGGGAGATCTGGGTCAGGGTGTTTCAGGATAGGTTCGGTAGTAAACGCTGATTTTAAAAGCTGAAAGGCTGTCTGACATTCTTTAGACCAGGAAAGGGGGGTCCCGGGCTTGGCAGCCTGAGGATCTTTACCCTTAGTGCGTAAGAGGTCTGTGAGCAGGAGTTCAGCGAATTGGGGTATAAAGTCACGATAGAAATTAGCAAACCCTAGGAAAGATTGGAGTTCCTTTCGATTGGTAGGGGCAGGCCATTGGAGGACTGCATCAACCTTAGCAGGATCCATTTTTAGCCCCCTCGAGAGATCCGGTAACCCAAATAGTCGATAGAGGTTTGGTGGAAACAGCATTTAGAAAGTTTGGCAAAGAGGGAGTTGTTGAGCAAGCGTTTTAATACTTCCCGAACCAATGCTTCATGCTCTTCCATGGTTTGTGAATAAATTAAAACGTCATCTAAGTACACCACTACTCCCTTGTATAATAAATCATGGAGGACTTCGTTGATAAGGGCCATAAAAGCTCCAGGGGCCCCACTTAACCCGAATGGCATTATTAAGTATTCAAACTGTCCAAATTTCGTGTTAAATGCAGTCAAATGTTCATAGCCTTCCGCAATTCTGACTCTGTAGTAAGCTTCTCTCAAGTCCAACTTAGTAAAAATGCGTCCCTTGCCCAATGCATCTAAAAGGTCCTTGATTAATGGCAAAGGGTATTTATTGGACAGGGAGACCGCATTGAGTCCTCGGTAATCTGTGCAGAGCCGTAAAGACCCATCCTTTTTTTTCACAAACAATACAGGAGCAGCATGCGTGTGTTTGGTAGCCCACCGTATGAACCAGCGGCGAGGGTCTTGTCTAAGAAGGCACGAGGTTCCTTCTCCTCGTTGGGGCTCATGCGGTAGGTTCTACCTTTGGGCAGTTGCTCTGGCTGTATTACGATTTTGCAGTCAGTGTCTCTATGGGGTGGCAATTGATCGCATTCTTGCTCCTGGAATGCTCTGGCTAAATCCTGGTAAGCCGGTGGAATGCCGGTAGAATCGAGAGCAATTAGAGCCGCATCGCTGATGAAGCCCGGGGTATGTCAGAGAAGCCGAAGTTTCCCCCAATTCATGTGTTCCCCGCAGGGAGGGTCAGTGAATTCTAAGATCCTTTCTTTCCAAATGAATTTTGGTCCATGCAACAACAACCATGGCATGCCCAGAACTATGGAGTGTTTGGCCACTGGCGCCAGAATAAAACTAATTTTCTCCCAATGGTCAGCGCAGCAGAGGAGAACCGGTTGCGTTTTGAACTGGGCCGGTCCTTCGATCCCGAGAGGACTGCCGTCCATTTGGGTGAATGGTATGGGCTTAGCCAGGGGGACTCGGTCTAGACCTAGTTCCTCCGCCACCTGGGGCCGCATTAAACAATGGGAGCACCCAGAATCTACAAGGGCTGAGGCTATAATCCGAGTATGTTTAGCGGGGTTGGCCAGAAACGCTTGAATCGTAATGGGAAGCTGCCTTCACTCACCGCATCTGGAGTCGAACCCATATCCTCCTCTGGGTTGCCTTCGGTAACTCCCTTAGACGAGCCCGTTGGGGGCGGCCCGGATTTGCGTGGTGGCTTGGCAGATGGGGTGCGTCGCGGCGTCGAGCGGTTGGCTTCTGTTTTTTCGGGCAGTTGGCGGCTAGATGACCCGGTCCTCCGCAGTAAAGACACAATCCCAGACGGCGACGGGCGCCGGAGGTGGTCTCGGTAGAGGCTGCTGGGCTTGGCTTGGGAGTCGAAGGGCGGGTTTGGGGCGCATGGGCGGCCGCACGAAGCCGCATTCCAAACGAGACGCCACCTGGGACCCCAAGTCGATCCAATCAGCAATAGTGCGGGAAATCCGCAATAGAAACACCGTTTCACGCAGTTTGCCGTCGACAGCATCCGGGAAGTATTCACAGTACATACGCTCAGGCCACTCAGGAGGGAGTCGAGCAGCCGCCGCACGAAATTCACGGGCAAATTCTGCAAACGAGCGGTTGCCTTGCTGAATGGATTTGATGGTGCGGATGGCTTCATTTTCAGCACCCGGATCTTGGAAGCGAGCCCTTAAGGCTTGGAGGAACACCGCACCGCGGCGAAAATATCCTCATCTTGCAGATTCAAAAGAGTCACAAACCAGTCGGCTGCCGCCCCATCCAAGACGGAACCGATGTCCCGTATTTTTTCGCGTTCAGACCGGTATAAATCGTCATAGTCCTCCATGTGGGCATCGAGTTGTAGGATGAAGTAGGGAATTTTGGAAGCGGTCCCATCGAAACGGGCAGGTATTGGAGGTCTGTAATATCCTCTCTCCACGGCCCTTGGCGCCCGCTGGGGGGGCGGCTGCGCAGGTTGAGGCAGCGGCGCAGGGGGGGCCGGAATCGGTGGAGGTGGGGGTACCAACGCCGGCGCTGCTGGTGTTCCGGTGGGAGCCGGTCCTTGGAAGGTGGTAGCAGGACCCAGCAGCGTCGTCCCTCTGGCGTTGGCTGTACCAGTGACAGCGTAGACTCCAACCTGGGGCATCCTGTTCTGCTGCTTCTTCAGTTCCCTCTCCAAGGCGGCTAGCTCTCTCTCCTTGCGAGTCAATGCATCCTGGTGCGCATGCAAAGCTGCTTTCTCTCGCTCCAGTTTGGCCAGTTCGTCTCGTTGAACAGCTGCAGTTAGTTCACTTTGGCGACGCATAGGCCTGAACGCTTTCGCGTTGACGCTGTAAGTCCAGTTTGGAGTGTTCCAGGACTTTATCGTGGACTGACAGGTTCTGCACATATTGTCGTTGCAGCGCGTCTTTGGCACGGTCCAATTCGAGTTGGATTTCCTTGCGCTGCTGTTCCCGGTCCCTTTGCAGGTTTTCACGCTCTTGCTGCAGCTGCTCTCGTTCCTCTTCCCATAGCTGGCGTTCACGGGCCCATGCTTCTTGGGCATCTCGCAGTCGGCCCACTTCCTCATCCCAGCTCTCTTTTGATGGGAGGGGGAATAGATCCGGATGGGAATGCAGGCTTTCCTCGGATTCCTCTTCATCTGAACGTAGGGACATCGTGTCCACCGTGGCTCCATCGGGCACCTCAGGTGCCGCTGCTGATCCGGGATCTGGGGGGTCTGATCGAATCTGGTAACGGATACCCCTCCCAATCCCCGATATAGTCCCGGTTTCAACGGTGGTCTTCGGACGGGCCCCAGTGCTATGCCACGGTGGATTCTTGGGAGCATCACCAAAATACGAGTCCAGGAATCGGTCAATGGCCTCCTGTGTTGCCGCATGAAAGGTGGTCAGGCCCGTCTCTTCCGTGACAGGTTGCACCTGAGGTTTGTAATCCATACGGAAACGGGCAGATATCCGATCCACAGGCGCCGATCCATAGACAGCGCCCCAAACGACTCATGTAAGTCCCCATGGTCGTCTCCTCGCCCCTCGGTCCCAACGAAGTAAGGGAAGACTCGTGTTGATATCGAGGACGGGAAAGAGTTACCAGCGAGACCCGCTCTCCGCCGGGTTCCTCCAAATCCAGAAGGGAAAGCTCGGAGCCCTCTTTGGGGGCTACCGCACCTTCCACAGAAATATTCAACCTCTCCATGCCGAGACACCAGAGGTCCACTGCACTAGGAAGATAGATGAACTAAGATTCCTGCCACAATGTAAGGAATTCCATAGAAGCAGAAATAAAAGGCTTTTTTGGTGTAAAAGACCGTTTATTCAGACATCTTAGAAAGCTCACGTACACGACGTGGCAGGAATAAAGTCTCCCGCCAGAAACACAGGTTATAACTCTGTCCATCCCATCCCCCCTCCCGGATTCCCATGGGAACGGAGGTCTCATCTCCCTCGCAGAGATAAGGTCTCCGCTGCAGAAGCTGGCCCATCGCCCGGGTTGTGGAATGTAGTCAAGGCCAGGCGGCTGACCCGCTCATCAACACCATTGAATCCTTTACACTTTCAATGATATTTCACTTTGTTTTGTTTGCATAGTTTAGAACTAACACAATCTCTCTGTAGGCTTCCCTCACTGGTACTCTAATTTAAATCCCAAAAATTTTTGTATTGAGAAATCAGAAGCAGGACTTGGGGGCTGATCTGAAATGAGAAGCAATAGAAGAAAGTAACTGCACACAGGTTAAAAGGTACATGTATGCATAATTATAGACTTGTCTGAATCTGTGCATATTTATTCAGCACATTAATTTTGTAGGCAACCTGCCAGTTTTTTTTAAAAAAAATGAATATTGTTATATTTTCCAGAGTATAGGAGAATTTGTTAATAGTTCTATATTCCAAACATATTTCTGTTGAGAAACAGACAACTCAGTTTGTATAACCACAATCACATTTTAGGTGAAAGAGAAATACCTCAAAAACCCTTCATTTCAGCAGTGATTGATGAGATCAGTTCAATTCAGTCCTGGACTTCCTGTTTTAAGGTATATAATGTGGGATTGATAATCATTTGGTACATGGCCACTCTTCATCAGCTTATTCCTTCACACAGTCTATGGAACACATGGAGCTTACAGACTCCATTCACTGTTGCCATGCTTTATGATTGCCTCGACACCCCCAAATTATGACACAAGACAACCAAGCATTAACTAATTTATTTATCCGAATGTATTCAGTTTGCTTAAATGGCTGATCTGTGCCACTGCTTATTTCAGTAAGTTAACAATTTTGAGGGGCAGACTGCTCTAGGCATTTAAATAGTCTGCCTTTTAGACAGATTCACCGGTGGCCACTTGGGGATGTCCTTTAACAGTGGCACGTTGATTAACGCTGGGAGTACTGATGGATCATAGCCAATATTATGGAAATGGGACCACCAAGTATCTGCAATGATGACGGCGGTGATGGATTTTGCATTTGATTGGGGCTCACTGGAAACTAGCTGCCAGAAAAGTTTAGGGTTCTTAGAGTTTGTGACTATCAGAGAATGCCTGTTTTTATATTTGCTAAGGAGACATTGTGTGGGCCATGGGCTTTCCCCGGTTTTAGCTTACAGGTAGTTATGTCAGGACCATGGATTTTTGTAAAGAAGCTTAATGTGAGTTACACTTTATTGAAGTGTGCTTATTTTCCCAGGAGTCCTTAGCAAGAGACAAAGGCTTATTGCAGTTTAATTAGGAACTTGTGTAGGCTTGGTAATACACAATTAATTGATTACCTACCTTCTGAAAAATAAGTCATGCCAGACCAATCTTATCTCTTTTTTTGATAAAGTGACGAGCTTGGTAGACCAAGGGAATGCTGTGGATGTAGCATACCTGGATTTTAATAAAGCTTTTGACAAGGTGCCCCATAATATTCTCACAAGTAAGCTAGTGAAATGTGGACTAGACAATGCTACTATTAGATGGATTTCTAATTGGTTGTCTGATCGAACTCAAAGAATGCTAATTAATGGCTCATCTTCATCTTGGAAAGAAGTGACGAGTGAGCTGCCACAGGGTTCTGTCCTGGGCCCAACACCCAACGCTATTCAATATTTTTTTTATCAACAACTTGAATAATGGAATAGAGGGCATGCTAATAAAATTTGCAGATGACACCAAATTAGGAGGGGTAGCTAATACCCCAGAGGACAGAGTCAGAATTCAAAATGACCTAGACAGATTAGGCAGCTGGGCCAAAACAAACAAAATGAGTTTCAACAGAGATAAATGTAAGATACTACACATAGGCAGAAAAAATGAAATGCACAGATATAGGATGGGTGACACCTGGCTTGACAACACTACATGCAAAAGAGATCTGGGAGTCTTAGTAGACCATAAACTAAATATGAGTCAGCAGTGTGATGCGGCGGCCAAGAAAGCCAATGCGATTCTGGGTTGTATCAATAGGAGTATAGTGTCACGATCAAAGGATGTAATTGTACCTCTCTATTCTGCATTGGTTAGACTTCTGTACAGTTCTGAGCACTGCAGTTCAGGAGGGATATTGACCGGCTGGAGCGGGTCCAGAGGAGAGCAACCAAAATGGTAAAGGGTCTGGAGTCCATACCCTACGAAGAGAGGCTTGGGGAGCTGGGGATGTTTAGTCGGGAGAACTGTAGGTTAAGGGGTGACATGATAACCATGTTTAAATATTTGAAGGGATGTCATGTCGAAGAGGGAGCAAGCTTGTTTTCTGCTGCCTCAGAGACTAGGACACAGAGTAATGGATTCAAGGTGAAGGAAAGGAGATTCCACCTAAACATCAGGAAGAACTTCCTGACCGTCAGGCTGTTCGACAGTGGAATTCACTGCCTCGGAGAGTGGTGGAGTCTCCTTCTTTGTAGGTTTTTAAACAAAGGCTGGATCAGCATATGTTGGGAGTGCTTTAATTGTGTGTTCCTGCATTGCAGGGGGTTGGACTTGATGGCCCTTGTGGTCTCTTCCAACTCTGTGATTCTTTTATTCTATCTTTGGCTATGTAAGCTGTAGTGAATGTTAACAGATGCTCTAATTCCAGAAAATGTTGTAATTGTGAATCAGATGAATAAATATTGGGGGGGGGGGGGCGGGCACAACCAGTCCTTGGATGTTAGAACATGAGTGGATAGTTGATTTGATTGGGTGAGACGAGCTTGCTTGTTGCAATCTCATCTAGTCATGGCTGAAGCGAAAGAAACATTCATTAGCAGAACTCCATTTTTGCCTTTGTTGATCTTAACTGGTTGATGTTTAGCACTGTACAATACTCTTCTTCCTTGTATTTTAATTATCTAAATATGTTATATTCTTGTATATAACATGCACTATATACTGGTAAATGCTTTATGATGAACTCATTCTTAAGTTTTGTTTATCTTTTGTTTATCATTTCCTTTTTAATGAAGCCATTCTGTACATTTTCAATCAGTGTGAAGTGCTCATTTAAAAATTACAGCATGTATTCTTGTTTCAAAAAATTAGTTTTTCTGTCTGTCTTGATGGCTTTGCATACCAGATACATTTTGTTGCCCCTCTGGTTCTGTGCTGCAAAAGTATCTTCTGCTAAGTTTACTTGATTTGTTTTATGTAACCTTGTAAAATTTTCCATTGCTTATTGTACTACATTTTTAACTGTTAAACTTACACTTGCACTTTTTTCCAGATGTTCTAGTCACACTCAGAAAGCAAAAATCTTACATTGATTATAAATTCTAACACTGAGCTGCCTTGTCAAAATAATTTTGTGGGAACAGATCATGACGTTGTGTGTAAGAGACTTGGGCCTAATTTTCATAGAGATGATAAATCTGCCTAGACCGAACTAGTCAGATCACAAGTGGAGGTTCACATTACTGAATGGACCTCTGTCAAAAAATATCCTTCCATATAGAAAACTACCCTTGCTTTCTCCCTGACATGTTGGTTTTTTAAGTGCAGAAGTTTTTTTCCTATGGAGAAGCATTCTATTATGCATTCTGTAGAGGAATTGCCCAGGTACAGTTTTACTATCGGAGTGAGAACCAGATATTCTATGCCACAAAGTAAAAACAGGGGCTTGGTTAAAAAAACAAAAAGAGCTGTCTTAAGCTGTGATGTATCCCAGATCTCTCCATATTGTTCATCAGTATCTTACATTAAAAACATTGGGAAAGAAATTACAGAACTGTGTGCTTGTGATTTCCCAAGCTGTCATATAGTTTTACTGTCACAATTAGTTTTTTATGTGATGATATTAAGAAGTGCTACATTTTATTCATAGTGAACGAAAATGGCATGAAAATAGCATACTTACATAATACACACATTATATCAGCTTCAAAATTTCTAGCCTAAGGGTTAGAGCAAGAGGAAGGGACTGTGGATTAAACTTTATTATATTAAACTTTACCAGGGGTGGGGGGTTGGAGAATATCTTTACTGTTCCCATTTCATTAACTGTGCTGCAGATTCTTCTCTTCCCCCCCCCCCCAAAAAAAAGTTGATAAACTTTAATTGTAAAGAGTATTCAAAACTGTAACTAGTTTTGAGTAATGTATTCTAGGTTAGCATAGCACTGCTTCAGATTCAGATATTTAAAGAACTTGTCACTTAAAATATTTGAACAAGGTGCCATATGTTACTAATTGCTTGAGCCTGATTTGTGTGATACATTTATCACATATCTGAAGAACACAGTGTAGATGGAATACTTACAGTTTCCCTGTTTTATTATCTCAACAGTCCTGTCAGGTAGGTTTGGCCAAGACACTGTAACATGCCCATATCCATCCAATGAGATTTGAGCTGCATTTGTCTGTTCCTGCATACTCTGTCTTCTGCCTTATTTCCTTGGATTCAACACTACTAATTAGGGTTGCCAGCCTCTTAGGTCAATTCGGCACAGCATAATTATACCAGGATACATTTAGTATTTAAAAATCCAGGTCTGTTTTATCCCGGTTTCTCCCTTCGCATGGGTGCCCGTTTCTGTGAAGGAATCGAGTTAAGACTGGGAGGAAATGCTCTGATTTGTTTTGTGTGCGCCAGGCTTTTTTTTTACAGCACAGATGCATCACGCATGCTCGAACATCCCCAGTGTGCTGCATTCTGATTGGCTCTCCAAACCCCCCCCCCCCCCATTGCTTGGTTCCTGGAAGAGCTATCATAGGGCAGAAAACTTGTTTGGGGAATGTTTTGGAAAGAGCGAGCTGCAACTCAGCAGAAATGAAACTGACATGGTGTAAGGTGGGGAGATCAGGCAGCTGCGTGGAAAAATAAATTGGTTTTGCTCCTGTGGCCTTAGTGATTCAATGCAGGATTTATGGAAAAGATTGACATTTAAGCACTTTTTGAAAAACCCAGGTTGAGGGAAATATTGCAGGACAAACCCGCTTTAGGATCGGGAGCCATGCAAACTTCTTGGCCAAACCATGGTATTTCCCTTGCTCAACCTGGGATGTTTGGACCATGCGGAATCGACCCTAATTGGGCCTGGAGTTGTCATATAATTACGACATCTCCACAATGCAGAGTTCAGTTCCCCTGTAGAAGTAGGCAGCTTCACATTCTCACTGACCACCTTCTTCTCCCCAAACTCCATCTTCCTCAGAACCACCTCCAAATCTCCAGGATTATCTCTTATCAAATCTCCCTTTGAACCAAACTTCACCAAACCTGGGTGGTATCATCAGGATAATCTCTTTCTGATACCAGCCAGGTTTGGTGATGTTTGGTTTAGAGGGGCCAAAGTTATGGACCCCCAAAGGAGGTGCCCCAGCCCCTATTGTTTCCAATGGAAGCTAATAGTAGATGGGGCTACATTTTGAGGATCAATAACTTTGGACCCCCTGAACCAAACTTCACCAAACCTGGGTGGTATCATCAGGAGGGTCTCCTAAAGATACTGTGAAATGTTAGTACTGCTAACATAAACATTCCTCCCCTGACCAAAAATCCAGTTTTGAAGGATTTTAACTCTTGTGTTTTAGCTTGGTTGCTGGTTGAGCTAAGTTTTTTGTACTTTTAAAGTTATTGTTGAGACCATATTGTTTTTGTTGACCCTCTTTTCCACTTACAGAGCTAGTTTACTGTTTTTCTTTGAAATAAATATTTAAAAACATTTAACCTACTGATGCCTCAATTAATGTAATTTTATTGGTATCTATTTTTATTTTTGAAATTTCCCAGTAGCTACTGCATTTCCCACCCTTGACATACATGAGTCAATAAGTTTTCCCAGTTTTTTGTGGTAAAATTAGGTGCCTGAACTTATATGTGGGTCGACTTATACACGAGTATATATGGTACTTTGGCAAAATATAGGGTCTTCTGTGGTGTTGTGAATTCAGCAAAGCTGAATCGACCCACCCCAATACATTATTGGTATTTTTCAAGGAGTTTTTTTTTTCTTCCTCCAGAAATGGTAGCATATTTTGGACTGCTTTGGCCCTCTTGCAATTAACAAAAATATTTAGAACATGGGGAACAATTCTCCCTCTTTTTTCCTCCCCCTTACTTACCCACTGATCTCTGCCGGACTCCATATGGACTCGGAAATGGTAGAGAGTTGAATCCTGAACTCAGCCAAGCCAGGCTCAACATTCATCTCTGTACTGCTGCCTCTAAAGGACACATGGATTTCAGATGCAGCACAGAGCTGAATGCTGGGCTTGGGCAATCCAAGTCCAGTATGCAACTCTGCCCCGCTGCCTCGAAATTCCACGTTGGTCCCACCTCCGACATCCATGCCTCCAAAACCCACATGGACTTCAGAGGCTTGAATTTTTGGGGGGGATTAGGTTTAATAGACCTCTTCCCCTAAACTTAAAAAAAATCAGAAAAGGCTGGGAAAACAGCCCATAGTGGTTTAGAGGTTCGGCTTTTCCCTTTTTTAATATTTCCCATTCTTTTAAACCAAAACCTGGGACATAAACTTCTGTAAAAGAAAAGGGGAAGAATTTGCCTTCTTCCCCAGCAGCATGGCCCCAATTTAGGTTTGTCACCGGACTGCTTTTTTAAAGGTTTAAAATGCCTCAGGAGATCTGAATATTGCTTTTTTACACCATATGTAGATTGACCTCAGTTGTGTGACCCATTGGGTTAGAAAGCATTGTTTTTGCATACATGTTTTTGAGTTATCACCTTCTTGCTCACTCGGGGGCTATTGTAGAATATTTTAATGAGATATTGGTATGATTGTGGCAATAGTATGCTACTCAGTTGCCCTTCAAAGGATTTAGTGAATTGGTTTTGCTTGTTCTCTTGATCTATTTCAATATGAAATAATTTGCTCCTAGTTTGCATTGGTTTATGAACTTGTGATTTGAGGGATGATACTCTCTAAGGCATATGACTTATCTCCAATGCTTGAGTTGTTTAGTTTTTCAGGCACCTTGTACATTTAGTGCCTCTGCTATCTGTGGCACAACGATATTATGGTTTTTTGGACTGGGGCTGGGGTGATCGTACGTTATTCCTCAGATAGGTTTTTGATTCTTCTTGGTCCTGCAATGGCAAATGAGTTGTCAAAGGAGGATTTTATGATGCAATTTAAAGTTGTAAAATTTCCTACTCAACATATAAAATGTTCCAAATTGCAAGAATTTTTTTTCCCTTTACTTTGTATATTCTCTTTTAAACCAAAGAGAGCCAGCGTGGTATAGTGGTTAAAAGCAGGTGCACTCTAATCTGGGGAACTGGGTTTGATTCCCTGCTTTACCACTTGGGCTGTAGAGGCTTATCTAGTGAACTAGATTAGCCTGTGCACTCCAACACATGCCAGCTGGGTGACCTGGGACTAGTCACAGTTCTTTGGAGCTCTTTCAGCCCCATGTACCTCACAGGCTGTTTGTTGTGAGGGGGGAAGAAAAGGAGATTGTAAACCCCTTTGAGTCTCCTTACATGAGAGAAAGGGGGAATATAAATCCAAACTCTTCTTCTTACTGTAAATTATAGATAAATAGTTGTTAAGACTATGCCAGGTGGAGTTCTGGCATGAGTTAATATTTTGCTTGTATGTTGCTTTTCAGAACAAATATGTTCAAAATACATTATCTGTTTTTTTTAAGTTTGTGGATATCAACCAATTATTGAAATGTTTCAAGGAAATTAAGCTGCTGTTCTTTCACCTTTTTATGCCTGATTCTTTCAATTAACTAAATAAACACATAGACCTTGGATGACCGTCTGAGTGTGGCAATTTTGGAAATTCTGTGTTTTCTTAAGCAACATTTGGCCTTTTGAAGAACAAAATAAAATTGCAAATGCTATGTTTTTTCAGCCAACTAAGGGAAGAAAAATAAAAATGTCACCATGGTAACAAAGCTGCTTTCTAGATGACTTCCTAAGATATGCCTGAACTAGAAGCAGATGTCTGATTTGAGAATTTGCCTCCTTCAACGTAAACAAATAACTTCTAGGCAGGTGTTGGAAATAATATGGAAATCCTATTAAGGGGCCCTGAGTTCCTGTCAGTCAGGAAGCCCTTGCCACAATAGGGCTGGTTGTCTGAAGAAAAGAGACAGAGTAAATTCTCATTAGGCTTCAGCTTTCCCAGGAAATGATTGTTTTGGCCTGTTATTTCTCCTGTGAATCTGAATGTAAACTGTTTCTTCTATTGATCTATTTTGCTAGTGCCCCCCCCCCCCCACTATCATTTTAGATTAACACTTGATATGTATTACTGCTCTGAGACTTGTGACACTTGGTGATTTTGACCCCCATCCCCTCAAGGAGGGGAAAGGATCCTAACCAAAAAAAGAAAAGGAAAAAAAAACCCTTACGCATTTGTTGAGTATGAACAAACTTGAACTAAGAGAGATGTTGAAATGAAAGGGCAAATGAAGCACAGTAGGGGGTTCTGAATAAACGTATGATGTTAGGTTTGTGTGAATTTGTAGAGTTTATTGTATTTTTAACACTGTTCATGCAAGACTTTAGGGAAACCCCACTTTTTCCCCTGCTGTATACAGAGAACCAATTTTCAAGAAAATTGGCACCTCCCCCCCCCCCTCAATTTTGGATTAATTATTACCTGGTTAAGGTTAGAGGACTTGGAGGGCTGAGGGAGATATGCAATAAGAGGAACATTGAGTGAATCTTGAGACAACATAATTTCATAAGAGTTTATTAGCTTGCAGCTGAATTTTATCCTAAACCTGTCTGAAGCCAGATCTTAGGAAATATGTCTGCACATTTTAGAACTGGAAGCTAATCATCTTTCCCACCTTGCTTTTGTGGTGCTGGCTGGGGGAGGGGGTGCACTCACACACACCATGGCTGTGCATAGCAATGTGCTTAATAATACTCCGAGGGTTAAATGTGGATAAACACAAAACAAGGCTTCTGAAAAGCCTTGCTATTATCATGCAGCATTTCTCGGACTATAGTCCCTGAGACGCACTTCATAAAGCCAATAAAGCGCACACTGGTGGTCTCCTGTTGCCCTAGCAACGGGCCATAGGGCATAGTGTATGTGAAATGCATGAACATCTGTGAATTAATCTTTTTTAGTTTGTTCTTTTCTTGGCACTGATTGGGCCACTCTGGCTTGCGCTTGTGACATTGCGTGAGGACGGATAAGCTGAAGAGTTCCCCTGGGCCCTGCCCTAAGTGGTTGGCAGAATGGAAAGTGAAGTGAGATTTATCCAGGCAGTGCTTTCAGTAGTTGAGGGATTTAGTCTGACAGCCCTCTCGGTGGGACGTTATTAGCTTACTTTCTGCTACGTTGGGGAAATGAATAAAAAATTTTCTAGTAAATCTAGGCATTATTGGGTTTATTGGTCTGCCACGAAAGAATTATCTGAGGAGAAAATTGAAATAATCGCTTTTGTTTATACCACAGTTTACTGGACCTTACAGTTCTCTGTTTGGCTCTCATTGGGTTATGGAGAGAGGAAAAAAGATTTAGAACAAATCCAAATGGAAAACATGAAGGGCAAGGACCAGTATTGTAGCACTAATCGACTTGTAAGATATTTTGTTGTATCTGTAATTTGTGAGCTGAAATAGTGGAGATTTGGGAGGGGAGGTGAAAACTATAATGTAACATTCAGTAATTATGACACGGTAGCAAAATCAGTTGGACTTCGGTTCTCACTGATGAATTTGACTGTTGATATGTAGTGTTTCTTTCACTGCACCCCTTGGGCAAACTACAGCGTAGATTTTGTGTTCAGCTCCTAATGTCAATACCAGATGCTCACTTGTAAACTGCTTGGCTTACCCTTGTTGTTTTCCACTGTGTCTCTGAGAGGACTGTAGGGGGAACACTGTGTACATCATATAATCAGTTAATGCTACATGCAGTCAGTATCATAATGAAGTGAAATACTGCTTTAATCTGCTAATTGCATTAAGAAGAAAATAGATTGCTCCATTTTTCTTCCTTCCTTTAGAGCTATATGCTTATCAAAGAATACTGAGGTGCTCTTAAATTATGCATGTTGCATCCAGTCAACCATTTCTTTTTTGTATCCAAATATTAAGTGATTACAGCTGCACTTCTTGGTTTTTCTGACCATGGTAAGTTTGTACAAATGCTCACTAAGCCCATATTATAGAATATGAAGGGGGGTGGGGCAAGTGCGTAAGAGATGTATGTGTATGTTTATCATTATCCTCCATCTCCTTCAAGGAGCTTAGAGTAACATATATAATTATTTCGTTTTCCATGTAGCTCACAACAATCTTGAGGTAAGATCACCTGATGAGGGCCAAGATCACTGGATGAGTTGCTTGTTAAATAGGGATTTGAATCTAGGTCTCCATAGATTTAAGTTAACCTGCCAACCACATCACATTGGCTACTTAATTTCTTGTCATATTCAGGGACGTAGGTATAGATTTTTTATGGGGGGGGGGTTGGGGGGCCACACCCCCACCCGCCCCTAGGGCATTGCCACGCCTCCCCAAGCCCCGCCACTGGCCTAGTGCTTATAAAAGCAGCTCTCCGAGGTTGGGGATCGCAAACTCCCCTGCCTTGCCCTCCCCTGCCCCTCCCCTCTGGGCAGAGGCATAGAGGGAAAATGGGAGCCTGGTGCAAAATCTGAGTTTTGCACCCTCCCTCCCCGGGCAGCCACTGTGATGCTGGAATCCACCTCCAAACAGCATCATTTCCAATGGTGTTTAAATTAGAGAGCCCAAATTCTCCTTTTAAATCCACCTTAAAGAAAGAATATGGGGTCCCTAGTTAAACAACATTGAAAGTGATGCTGTTTTGGGGTGGATTATCCCCCACCCTGAAACAGCATCACTTTCAATGTGGCGTAGTGGTTAAGAGCAGGTGCATTCTAATCTGGAGGAACCGGGTTTGATTCCCTGCTCTGCCACTTGAGCTGTGGAGGCTTATCTGGGGAATTCAGATTAGCCTGTGCACTCCCACACACGCCAGCTGGGTGACCTTGGGCTAGTCACAGCTTTTCAGAGCTCTCTCAGTCCCACCCACCTCACAGGGTGTTTGTTGTGAGGGAGCAAGGGCAAGGAGATTGTAAGCCCCTTTGAGTCTCCTACAGGAGAGAAAGGGGGGATATAAATCCCAACTCTTCTTCTTCTTCTAAACTGAGGACCTCAGATTCTCCCTTTAAATCCATGCCGATGGGGGTGGATTTAAAAGGAGAATCTGGGGAAATTTGGGGGTTGCCTGCTGTCAGGGGTGCAATTGTTAAGCTAGCAGCACCAAACTTTCAGGGTATCTTTAGGAGTCTCTCCTAATGATACCTCCCAGGTTTGGTGAAGTTTGGTTCAGGGGGTCCAAAGTTATGGACCCTCAAAGATGTAGCCTTCATCTTCTATTAGCTCCCATTGAAAAAAATGGAGGATGGGGCACTCCCTTTGGGGGTCCAAAGCTGGACCAAACTTCACAAAACCTGGGTGGTATCAATAAGAGATTCTCCTGATAATACATCCCAGGTTTGGTGAAGTTTGGTTCAGGGGTCTGAAGTTATGGACCCTCAAAAGTGTAGCCCCCATCTTCTATCAGCTCCCATTGGAAACAATGGAGAATGGGGGCACCCCCTTTGGGAGTCTATAACTTTGGACCCCCTGAACCAAACCTCACCAAACCCAGGTAGTATCATCAGGAACTCCCCCCAAACAATCCCTGAAAGATTGGTGCTGCTAGCCCAAACAATGCACCCCCTGCAGGCCAAAAACCGAAAAAGTACTAAAATGTTTTTAAAACCCACAAACGGAGGGGCGGAGCTTCGGACATGAATGGGGGGGGGGTTCGAACCTGAGGAAAAAAAACCCTTACCTACGTCCATGGTCATAGTTGAACTATATGACAGGCCCCTGAAGATCATAGACTATAGGTTTGACAATCATGAAACAATTTAAATAATTTTAACGTTAGAGTAAATGGGCTGGATCCATCAGAAGATTTAACAGATGCAGTTGGCACAGTGAATCTTTCCCTTTCTTCTCGAAGCACCTTAGTTTGTTCCAAAACTCCTCTGACGATTGGGATAACAAAGTACAAATTATAGGACAGGGTGCTATAGCATAGAGAGAGTGGGGATCATCGGTACAGGCCACAAATGGAAGACAAAGAGGCCATTTTTCCCAGTTGCTACTCTTAGCAGTAGCACTCCATCTTGTTGCACATTTTGCTTGTTTCCCATCAGGAGATGCGTTTTTAGATGCTGTGGGAATGCATGAGGAGAATCAGACACTAACTCATTCTGTCAACTCTTCTGCTGAATCCAAACCCATACCTTTCCGGCCATAGGCTGAAAATCTTGTCCCAGCCATATCTGGTAAAATATCAATAAATTCTTTTGCCAGAGATTATATCTGGGATATTTCCATATATCCTGTGGTGGGATCCAAAATTTTTAATAACAGGTTCCGATGGTGGTGGGATTCAAACAGTGGTGCCGCTGCACACACGAACCTCCAGTCCCTATTGGGCAGGGAGGTTGCTTTAGTAACCCCTTCTCAGCACTCAGAAAAAATTAGTAACCACTTCTAGAGAAGTGGTGAGAACTGGTTGGATCCGACCTCTGCATATATCCCTGTCAGTAGCGCTGCCCACAATGGTGCAGAACCCAGATTCTAATACCAATGATTGTAGTTGTATTTACTGATGTAACTCCACTCACTTGGACTTGTAACTACAGTGGCACAAAACGATTAAAAGTGAGCTGTTCCCCTCTCCACCCCGAAAGTAGGTTGGGTTATGTCACTCACCATTGACAAGGAAATGTACCCATGTTGGTGTGACACAATTGCTTTACTTGTCTATTATATCCAAGGCGCTGAAATCAACATGTGTGGTTCTCCCTTTTTCTATTTTTGTGATCAATGCTAGGAAATTTGCAGGAGCAATTCCTCAGGAGAGTAGATTTTGGGGAGGCTATATCTCTTCCAGCGAGGAGTCTGGATGGAAAGTTACTTTCTTTTCTGCTTAGCTGAAACAAGTAGGGTTGCGAGACCAGATGGCTGCTTATCTCTTCCTTCGACCTTGGAGTTCTGTCTCACCATTTCACAGCTTACCTTTGTAGTTGGGTACAGGAAAAGGTGGGAGGGGGGATGAGCATTGGGGTTGATATATTGGGGTTTGGGAAAAGACAATTTAGAATTGGCTTTTCTTCTGCTAGCCACTGATGCTTTCTAATAAAGTCTTTTGAACTGACTGTTTCAGAGTCTTGTTTGGTCTCAGATCCAGGGCTTGATATTAAGTCAATTTTCCCTAAGTTCTGCAGTTGCTTCCATGTCCACCTCAGCAGATGGAGCCACAGGCAGAACCAATGGAGCTGGGGGACTCCTCCAACCCTCAGACCCCTTGAATGATGATCAGAAGAATGACAGCTCAACGCCGAGCGACCCTGGTCAGCCTGATGGTAGTGTCAACAAGCCAGTTGGACCAACAGACCCAGCAGGAGAGAGATGAATCAAGAGCTCTCTCCCCAGCCTCACCAGATCACTGATGTTGGTCTCCTCGCTTCTGCCCATCTACCTCAAAGCGAGGCGGGAGGACTTAAGACCCTCCCATGCTGACCGCAGAGAGTCCAACTGGTTCAGCCGGGCGGGTTACGAGTCAGACAGCGAGCTCGACCATCCGGGATTCCAAGCACCACAGAGGGAACATGACCTCTGAAGGCATGAGAGGGAGAAGAGGCAGGAAGAGATCTGGGTCCTCCAACAACAGGTGGAGTTGCTGCTGGTGAGCACCATGGAACTACCCCACACACCTGTTCCACCACAGGAAGGTACGGGAGTACCAGGGCTGGCACCAGGAAGGGTTCCTCTTAGAGGTCCAAGGTCTGGGGCTGGTGGAATCCCAGCACCTCCCATTCCCCCAGTTCCAGGGCCGCCACCACCACTGTCAGGGTCACCGATACCGGGGTCCACGCCTGCTCTGGCAGCGCAGAAAGTTGAAAGTGAAATTTGATGGGGACCCTGAGACCCGCCCATATTTCTTGGTGCATATGGAAACCTATATGCAGAGTAATACTGCAGAGTATGATCGGGAGGCAGATCAAATACACTATGTGGTGGCCTTACTGGTATGTGGGCCTGTTTTGGAATCCAGAGCTGCAGTCATTTCACCAATTCCCCAGAGCTGCAGATTCCTCAGAGCTGCAGTCATTCCACTGATTCATGATGGGACTGCGCAGGAGGTTCGAGGACCCCTTCTTAGCTGAGAAGACTAAGCAGCAACTACAACGTATTAAGCAAGATAATTGCTCGATGGCTGAATTTGCAGCAAAATTCTGGCAGCTTGCCAGTTGCATCAATGACTAACTCAAGCATGTTTTGGTGTATATGTTTAAGGAGTTGTTGGATCCAGAGATAGCCCATTGGGCTATAGTTACGGATAACCACGATACTTCTATGGGGTTCTAGCTGGAGACTGAGGCGTGCTTACATTTGATACAGAAATATAAGAGCAGGACCAGCTCCAAATGAAAGTTGCCACTGACATATCAGGCAGCCCAGAGAAGTGTCCAAAAACGTGAGGCACCCGAGTCCCAATATGTGAGGCGCCGACATTTAGGGCTGTGTCTGCATTGCGGAGAAGTGGAACATATGGTTGCCAATTGCCCAGAGAAAAAGAGTCAGCCTGCCTCGGCTCCCAAGGAACATAACCTGAAGAAGGTTCCCTCTAAGAAATCGGGCTTGAAGAGAGTTCACAAGGGGACAGGGTTGAGCCTGGAGGTAGCTGAGGATATATCCACCTCTGAGGAGGCATCAGATAGTGATTCCAGGGCACAGCTGGCAGGAAACAACAGTGATCTGGTCTAGATAGTGCCCACAGACAGGTCCCTCAGAAGGTCACACAGAAAAGGGTGAGTCACTCTGGACATCTCCCCTTAATGTTGATGAACCGGGCAGCGGAGACCTGCATGCTAGTTCAAGCCCTAATTGCTTGAACTGGTTGCTCCAAGTGCATCCTACTGTAGTGGATAGCTTGGGATTAACAAGAATCCTGCTGAAACAACCAATCCAGTTCGAACAGATGGATGGCAAAGTGAAGGGGGGTGCCTCAGCCACACACAAAATGGAAAAGATGTTGCTGAAATGTGGCCAACACAGGAAGCGGCAGAGTTTCATTATTGCCAATGCTGTCAAATATCCAGTGGTTTTGGGAATACCCTGGTAAGTGAACCACAATCCTTCGATCGAGTGGTCATCACATATTCGCTTCTAAGACACCCCCGCAGTTCCTATCTGGAGGTGTGAGATGAACCTAATACTGCAGAAAACCATGAGCCTGGAGAATGTAGTGGATGACGACTTTCAACCCCTCACTGTGGTCAGTTTGAGTACTGGGTCATGCCCTCAATGGGGCCCCAGGAGTTTTTATGAATCTGATCAATGAGGTCCTCCAGGACTTACTGTTTGGAGGAGTGGTAGTGTACTTGGATATGTCTTGATTTACTTGGAGTCCATAGAGGAGCATATATTGCTGGTCCAGAAGGTGCTACAGAGGCTTTTGGACAATGACTTATATGTAAAATTATTCAAGTGTGAATTTCACAAAAATAAACTTGACCTTTTTGGGATATCGAGTATTGGGAATGGGGATTGAAATGGACCCAAATAAGGTCAATGATGTCTTAGCTTGGCAAGCCCTCAAAATGTGTAAACAATTGCAATTGTTTCTCGGATTTGCTAATTTTTACTGTGACTACATTCCAAATTTTGCAGAGTTGGTCCTCCCCATCACCAGCGTCTTCCGTACTAAGGATAAAGGGGCAGCGGCCAGTAAGCCCAGCACTCCACTGAAGTGGGATTCTCAGTGTGACACTGCTTTTCTGAAATTAAGGGAGGCTTTTACCTCTGATCCAGTATTTTGTCATGCCAACCCCTCTAACTATTTTGTGGTCCATGTTGATGCCTTGGAGCTGCTCTCCTGCAGAAAGGAGAAGACAGTAAATTCCACCCCTGTGCCTATTTGTCATGAAAATTTACAGGCTCTGCATTGAACTGGACAGTGGGGGATAAAGAGACTGGTGCTATTTAGAGAGCTTTGGCCACTTGACATCATTGGCTGGAAAGATCACCCCTACAGTTTGAAGCCTGGACTGATCACAAGAATTTGGCAGCCCTTAAAGCACCAGGGAAACTGTTTACCAAGCAGTTGCAGTAGGCAGACTTTTTAATGAAGTTTGATTTTACCCTCCATTTTTCAAAGGTAAACCTGTTTGGCGGACACTCTTTCCTGACTTCCCCACCCTGGGGGTGGGATGCCCTCTTCTCCATGCACGATCTTCAGTCCCACCCAGTTGGGGTTGGGTGTCACTGCCCACCTTCAGTCACTTCTGCAGGCTGCTCCTAAACCTCCGCTCCCTCCGCTTCCCCCTTCCTTGGAATCCGCTGTGCTTGAGGCGGGAAAACACCCTGTTGATTTCTTGGAGAGTTCTCCTGACTTGGAATGGGGTGTGTGTGTGTGGAAAGGTGAGAAATTGTATGCACCACCTGCTCTTCACTCTGAAATCCTCAAGGGGGCCCATGATGCCCGATTGGCTGACCATTTTAGCTTTGTTAAGACTGTACCTGTTGCTCAGGCAGTTTTGGTGGTGCTTGTTGTGTAAGGACATGGAAGGGGTACCCCATTTGTCATATGGCCAAGAAGGCCCCTGAAAAGGCCCCTGGCCTCTTTCAGCCTTTGCCAGCCCTTGCAGCCCTTTGGAAGGCGATTTAAATTGATTTCATTATGGATTTCCCATCCAGTAAAAGCAAATTAGTGATTTGGGTTGTTAAGAACATAAGAACTAGCCTGCTGGATCACACCAGAGTCCATCTAGTCCAGCACTCTGCTACTCGCAATGGCCCACCAGGTGCCTTTGGGAGCTCACATGCAGGATGTGAAAGCAATGGCCTTCTGCTGCTGCTGCTGCTCCTGAGCACCTGGTCTGCTAAGGCATTTGCAATCTGAGATCAAGGAGGATCAAGATTGGTAGCCATAGATCGACTTCTCCTCCATAAATCTGTCCAAGCCCTTTTTAAAGCTATCCAGGTTAGTGGCCATCACCACCTCCTGTGGCAGCATATTCCAAATACCAATCACACGTTGCGTGAAGATTGTTGTGGATCTTTTCTCTAAGCAGGCCCATTTCATTCCCTGCTCTTCTCTCCCTTCAGCAGCCAAATTGGCCCACATGTTTGTAACACATATATTGGCTACATTTCATTCCTGAGAAGACTATCTCTGATAGGGGTAGCCAGTTTGTTTCTCAATTTTGGAGGCATTTTTTGAAGTTGCTCAGTGTGGAGCAAGCCTTATCCTTGGCTTGCCATGCGGCAATGGACGGTCAGTATGAGAGGACTAATGCTGTCGTGGCACAGTACTTGTGTTGCTATATTAATTACCACCAGGATGATTGGGTAGACCTCTTGCCGCTTGCAGAGTATGCCTACAATAATGCAGTTCATAGCAGCATGGGGCAGAGCTCTTTTGAAATTTGTCAGATAAATCGGCTAAACCCTTCCCCTTTGGGGACCAGGAAGTATCGGAGTCCAAGAAGTTGCAAGAGTGGATGGCTTCCATTCATCAAGCATGGTCCCCCATCCAGAAAGCTTTGCAGCGAGCCAAAGTTTCTCAGAAAGCACAAGTGGATAAGAAATGACGTGCTATCACTTTGGAAGTAGGGGAGCAAGTGTATTTGTCTACCAAGCACTTGAGAGGGTTATAAGGGTGGAAAAAACCAGGGCAGAAGTTTATTAGACCGTTTGAAATAGTTTGTAAGATCAATGAAGTGACTGTAGAATTAGACTTCCCTAAGAACTTATGAAAAATCCACCCTGTGTTTCATTGCAGCTTGCTAAAAAAGGCTCCACCCCTGGACGAGTGGCACCCGCTGGTCGAGGTTCCACCAGCCATCCCAATCCGGGGTGAATGGTACCAGGAGGTCGATGCCATTCTGGACTCTCGTTTGCACCGCAAGAAGTTGCAGCACTTGGTTTCCTGGACTAACCAACCAGCTGGGTTTAATGAATGGGTGGACGCTCAACATGTTAATGCCCCCTCGCCTGGTGAAAACCTTTCATCATGCCTATCCCGATCGGCCTCAGGGGGGAAGAAGGCCTTAGAGGGCGGAATGGCAGGTGGGAGCCTGGCATTGGGGAAACCTGTTTGCAACTGGGAGAGGGAGCGAGGAATCTGGATGGAAAGTTACTTTCTTTTCTGTTTCACTGAAACAAGTAGGGGTGCCCAGGCCAGATGGCTGCTTATCTCTTCCTTCGCCTTGGAGTTCTGTCTCACCATTTCACATCTTTCCTTTGTAGTTGGGTAGCGTGGGAAAAGGGGGGAGGGGGGATGAGCACTGGAGTTGATATATTGGGGTTTGGGAAAAGACAATTTAGAACTGACTTTTCTTCTGCTAGCCACTGATGCTTTCCAATAAAGTCTTTTGAACCAGCGGTTTCAGAGTCTTGTTTGGTCTCAGATCCAGGGCTTGACACTTTCTCCCTCAGAATAGGTTTTCAGTTGCTCTCCCAAATGCCTGTATCATCTCTGAGTGTCTTCTCTTCCCCTCTTCTAGATGGCAATCAGTTAACCTGTCACTCCTACTTCCCTCAAATAGAATACTGAAAGTGCATAGGCCATTTTATTGGTGTACAAACTGAAAATCTGCAATGATGTTCAATGTCTCAAAAACTTTAGTCTTCGGGATTATGTGTTTGAGTTTTATATCATCTTGTAACTCAGGGCAACATACGTAGTTTTTTCTTCCCTTCCCCCTCCTATTTTACCCTCACAACACCTTGTAGTTGGACATTTTAGGTTAAAATTACTAGGACAAAGTTATCCAGTGAGTTTCGGGGGGGGGGGGGCTTAAACTCCAGTCTTCACATTCCTCATCCCACTGTCTATACCAGGGGTAGGGAACCTGCGGCTCTCCAGATGTTCAGGAACTACAATTCCCATCAGCCCCTGCCAGCATGGCCAATTGGCCATGCTGACAGGGGCTGATGGGAATTGTAGTTCCTGAACATCTGGAGAGCCGCAGGTTCCCTACCCCTGGTCTATACCATGATACATCTTGAAGAGTAAAGAAGAAGAAGAGTTTGGATTTATATCCCCCCTTCTCTCCTATAGGAGACTCAAAGGGGCTTACAATCTCCTTGCCCTTCCCCCTCACAACAAACACCCTGTGAGGTAGGTGGGTGATATAGGTAGTTTTCAGTGAGAGACATTATTGTACCATTATATTAATCTCTCTCCATTACATCAGTACTCTGCATTGTTCTTACTTTTCCATTAGTATGGCTTTGCTTCTTTTTCTCTGTAATCACCAATGATATACATGCCTACAGAATGTGTTTACAGTATATAGGAATTCAACTGTTGCATATAAAATCCCATACATCGAATTTTACCTCCAGATGAAACTTAAATTATTATACCCTGATTAACTGTCTTACAGTGAAGAATCACAATGTGATGATCTATGTTGCTCTTATGTTGCCATCAGTGAGATGCATTAAAGCAGCCTTAAGGTCAACTCAGATAGGAAAATGCATATGAACTTACAAGCAAATATATGAAAATGTCTAGGTCAAATGGAGAATTAGATTAGCTGCCAATAAAGCAAATGCAGTGGCTTCAAGTGGTAGCTAGGCTTTTTCTTTGTATAATATCCAAATAATCAAGGTATGTAGTGTCTTCTCTTTGGTTATTTAATATGATGTCTTTGTAAAGAATATGTTGAAGTGAAATAGAAATACAGGATTGCCAGTACAGGATTGCCTTAAGTACAAGACTTAGAAATCCGTGTAACCCTTCAAATGATACCTACTAAGCACTTGGTCACTTATTGTATATCGAATATTTATTAAATACCTGAAATGTCATACCACTATACTTCATTGGACGTTGCACAATGCATGTTATGACTTAGGTCAGTGATGGAGAACCTGTGGCCCATGTGTCAAAAATGACACACCATGACATTTTGTGTGAAATGCTGCTTGTGCTGCTGCCTACTACATTTTCACACTCCAGATGGTTGTTGCAGGTGAATGCAACTTTCCATATGTGTTTCCACTTCTTCCCCTCATTTTTTACATGAGACCAGGGCTTTGGATAGGTCATTGTGAGGCTATCTTCACCTGTTGCAGTGTGATCAGTCACCACTCACCTAGAGGTCAGAGGACATTCTACAGTGTGTATGTGTGTGGGGAAAACCCCATGCCTGCACAGGGGAAGGGAAGGCCAGGTTGCCCTTACCTCTTTCTCAAGAATGTGGTGCAGCATGCAGGCATGTGCATGCATGTGTTCAGCAAGGCCTTGGCTGCATCCCTTTCCCGAATTCTTCACCAGTAATTTGCAGCTCCTTCCATTCACCAGCTTCAGACACTCCTCCCAAGCCCCAATGCAGGCTGCTTTTGCACTTTCCTCACCACAGGACTGGAAGAGGGGAGGCTTTGTTGTATGTAACCCCAGCACCATGGCATTGGCTGGTTGCTTTTATCTAATGCCATTCCTCCAGATGCTCATCCAAGAAATATATTTCTTAAAGGCACTGGAGACCCTTTTTGGCACTGACAGCAGTTTGCCATGTTGAAAACTAGGATTAGTGATTTCTTTCCAAAACATAACCGAAACCACCTTGTAATTCAGCTAACACTGTTTATTTTATTAAAATATTTATATTTTATATTTAGCTAACACTGTTTATTTTATTAAAATATTTATATTTTATATTTTATATTTAAGTCAGCAGTATGTAAGGCAGCCAGTTTAGGCACTACAGCAAACTGTGGTTATTAGCACTTAAAAGGAAATTGAAAGGCAAACTGTATTGAGGAGGGAAGGAGGAGAGAACATGCAGATCCAGGACTTGCTTACAATCCTCCAAAGTCCAAACCATGGTTGGAGAATTTTCTGATCCAAGTCAGTGTCACAGGAAGTATTGAAGGGAATTTTATGTTTATGAGAATATGTCACACATGTGCACATGTGTCCATAGTTGTACTTTTCACATTATGACTTTTAAGGAAAACAAAATATTGTACTGCATGAAAACCTTCAGTATGTACACCCTTTGGAATGAATAGTTTGTGATGCTACATTTCAAAATATTAATATTTTTCTACATATTTGTGCTAATTTTAAATTCACTACAGGTAACAAAATTAGTAACTTGTTATATTGAGCACACATCAAAATGAGAAGCTGGCTATAGCTTCATCCCATGTGTAAGGGAAAATTTTTAGCAAATGACTGCACCCAGTTAGGAATTTAAAAAATACTAGAGTGATGAACTTGGGCAAATGATACAAATGACTGACCTCCAATATTGATTATAATGGTTTTTCCTTTTTGGTAAAAAAACTGATTGGTGACTATTTAGCAAGTGGTTATTTTTGTGGTGTCCAGATGAGTGCACTGGAAGTTCATTTGTAACATCTTACTAAGTGGTGATGAGCATTTTCCTGCTGTTTTGATTCATGTATTTCTAATTGCATGTGAGTCTGCCTCACTTATGGAGATGTTACAGACACCCGGCTTTGCAAACACCTAGTTGTCTCGATAGTCAAGTTTCATTTTATTCTGTCTTCTGAAGGCATTAGATAATTTATTCGGTTCTCATCGATTGCTTCTTAACTTCTGTGATTGTGCATGCCATGGTCAGTTATATCCAAGCCAAAAAGAGAGGCAGAGGTCCACTCCATACAACCATATTTGGCTGTGTACCCAGGCTCCACCCACCTCAGCTGACTCACCACTCCACACCGGCCAGCCTCTAATGACCTGTCCTTCTGGGCTGCACGTGGCTGGGGGAGGGGAGGGGCAGCCCTCTGGGCAGTAACAGTGGCATAGGTAAGTCTTATGCCATGTATTTACTTTTCACTGAATGTCTATAATTGCCAACTCTTCTATGCAATGTGTGAACACTTCTTGCCTAAGTAATGTTTATTGTTAAGTTCCTCCACTGCCAATCATACTGTTTTATATTTTCTGTCATATCCTGACTGAATAGGTAGCCTATATCTCATCTTAATATGTGTTGATGTAAGTCACAGTTGTAGAAATGGTAAGTTAATATCAATTAATACATTCTTCTTTAAATCCTAGAAACTGGTATAAATATATGAGGAGTAATTTTTATAGATTTAGCATTTCTATAACTGCAACAACACATACGTTTTTCTCACGTAACTGTAACATATCACTATGATCTCAGAGGCATGAGCTGCTGTCTTAGTTATTCATTATTGTAGCATGTATTAGAATTCTCTTTGTGTGATTGTGCCAGAACCCTTTGGGTAAAAATAGAATCAATCAATTGAACATTATGGCATTAGTCTTTTTTTTTCCGACCTAAGTTTAGTTCTGTCCTCTGTGTCAGGACTTGCCTAATGCATCTTCCGTTTAACAAATTGGACAGCTGGTACTTCCTCTGAAATATTTGAGGAGCCATCCTTTAAACAGTTTACGTGACGAGCCTTGAATAATTCATGCACAACAAATGATTAGACAAGCCCTCGTCTATCTGGCTGAATTATTCTGCATGTTTGCTGAAGCAGTAAAGCGGGAGAAGAGCATTTCCTCCTCCAGAGGGTTTTACAGTGGTAGTATTGACCTACCCCTAGTTATTGGGTTTCAGTCTTTTGTTTACATTGTTGTAAATGAAAGCAGCCTGGACAGGCCTTGAGCAGCTGGGGTTGGATAATTATGAAGGATTCAAGCTCCTCACTGTTACCCCCAGTGTTTGTAGTGCGTTGTTTACTTTGCCTTGTGTTGAACTGTTGACAAAAGCATTAGATACAAATGGGAACAAATAAAGCAGTGAGGTGCCAGGAGGACTTGGCAGACATGGTGGTTTACAGGCTGACTGAAATGAGGGCTGTCGACACTTATCTGGCTGGGAAAATATCTAGAAGGTGCCTCAGAATGTTCCCCCCCCCCCCCAGTTTCAATTGCTGTTTGCAAACAAAGGTGTTACTAAAACAAAGAAGTGATTCTACTTCATCTTAACTGTTTAGCACTGAATGTTTGTTTTGCTTTAATGGAGTCTCTGCTATAGCTGCCATCCTGGGGAAGTTGGATTACTGACAAGAAAGGGTTAAGCAGAAGCAAGAGGAAAAAATTGGGAAAGTGAAGGAGGAGCTGGAGGATTGTGTGTATGTAGGGGGGAGTGTTGCAGGATTAAAACTAGTATCCACTGGAAAAGTATAGCCAGCAAAATTGAAGTCATTTACTGGAACACTTTTAATTTGGTTTAAACAAAATGCTCTTTTGTATATTCAAATATGGAGCAGCTCAGCTGTTGTGAAGCCAGAAAATTAATGGTATTTTTAGTGAAATAGCAAAAAACCATGTCAACAACGTAGCTGTGGATGATAATACTGGTATTTTTATTCATGAGGAATTATCAATGCAAGTTACTAGACAACACAGTGTGACTGTGAATGACTGAATACGAGGAAGTGGCTGTCGTCTTTCTGCATGATGATTTCATTTAGGCTCTCTAAAGAGAGGGAAATTTGTTCCCCTCTCATTTGCCCTCCTATCTTATACACTTCACAAAGTCAGAGGGGACTAGTACAAAACCTGTTCAAGATTAGTCAGGTTTTCTCCAGGGACCTGCTGAAAAGGCTCAGAGTGGTAGTCTGTTGGGAAAATTGGTAGACCTGGTGGATTTCAAACAGAAAAAATAGTGCTTCAGAGAAAGGATATATCAAACACATTTGGACGCACATTCATAACACAAAGGAATACTCCCCTGAGATTGTTGATCTTTTTCAACTGTGTCTGTTCCAAACAGCACAGTGATGGCAGGGAGCCATAGAAATGTGTGTGTGAAATTGCTAGGCTAAGCCTAAAGTTTTTTTAAATGGTCTGCTGGTAGGTTGTTAAACCTCCCCCGCCCCACAACATTACATGGTGTAAAAAAGCACTTAAAACCCTCACATACATGTTCGTTGATTCTGCACTGAAGTGTCAATGTAGAGATTGTCATTACATTGACGACATCTTGATTTCTATCAAGATTTTGTGAAGCCTAGAGATGGCTTTCACAAGCGCTTGTTGCTTTGTACAAATTCTCACAGTATTTCAGAACAGGTGATGGTAGCCGAAATGCAGCTCAAGTACAGCAAATATCAATTGATGAGTCCTATTTGTAGCCTTCCCACCCCTTGATCTTGTGAATTTATCTTTTTCTTATGTTACAGATTTCTCCAGTAATGTTCTTCCACCTTATTTTCACCCATAAGCCTTAAATCCAGATATTGCTGTTTAATGCAATATGGTAGAATTGCTGTTTAGTGCAGGGCTACTTCTGCCTATCAGCCATTAGGACCACCATCTCCTGGCTAAACCAGCTTTAGGTTGGAAATTGCATTCCTGTTAGGCTGTTGAAGTCTCATTAACATGATTCATTGAAATGGTATTTACTAACCAATAGGCTTACTTGACCGGTTTAATCCTGAGTTCCACCTTTCAAATGCTTCTTTTTGTAAAAAGCTGGACAGAAATTTACAATTTCTCTTTGTGTCATCTGGGTAGGTATAAAGGAAATTTTGGGATATGAATCTTTCAGAAGATCAACATATTGATAGAGTCTTCTTTCCCGGTAATTAAACACTGGCATCTTTTTTGCATTATAACTAATAACCAACCTTAAATTCCTATTGTAGTCAGTATCCTCACAAGAAGCATCCCAAACTAGGATAATACTGCTCACATCTGAAGATAGATATCTAAAGATGTGGTTTCCTAGACAACCTTGATGAAATGTTAGCTTTCGCAAAGATCTAAACCGACACCAGAGACATTGTTATCTCCATCCCTGCTGGGTAATTTGTACACTGCAATAGTTTGTTTGGAAACATGCCTGTTGTTCTTTAAAATGGTGCTTAATGCGAGATTAGAGAAAAGAAGTGTTTTTTCCTCCTTCCGTTTATATCATTTTATTTCTAAACCATTTAAAATGAAGAGCTTGAACATGTATAGTGTTAAAAACCTTTCAGTTGATGTTTTTAAAACAGATAAATTTCAGCATGAAAATGTTAGGAATAGAGCCAAGGAAAGCTCAATTCAGATTGTATAGCAGTAATGATAATGTATTATACCCCTTTTCCTTGAAAGTGATTGTAACAGCTGAGTTGACCCTGGTGAATTACATAATTTAGAAGTGTATGCCAGAACACTGTTTTGGAAGGATTGTTGTAGTCTGTCTTTAACAAAAAACAAAATGAAATACAGATTCTATTATGAAGTACTGACAAAAAAGGCTTCCCAGTGTATCTGAAGATAACTCATTTGAATAGAACAGAAGGTTACATGTTTGAATATCAGTTATCACACTTTACATGTTGGCAGAATGTGAGAGAGCACTAGACAACGAAGCCTACTTTTCAGCTGCTCTAGCTTGGATTAAAAATTTATTGGCTGCTTGTTGCTGACATTAAAACATTTCTAGCCAGACAGTCTTGATCATGCTTTTAACATCTGAAGATTTAATGGAGTACCCCATCTTTTACCAGAATAAGGAGAGAGAAATAAAGCTTCAGAGAGGAAAATGTTTAGAAGTGTAAGAGTCTATGGCACTAACAATTGCCAAATGGTTGTTCTCACATTTACCATAGTTGCTTACCCTGACTATGGGTGGATCTACCTATGACTATCACTTATGCCAGTGCTTGAAATTTGCCACTGCTTGACATTTCCCACCAAACCTACCTTTCCCTATCCTGTCTTCAGCTTCACTCCTCCTACCCACCCCAGCCCCAGTCTAGGAAAACTATGGTACAGATGTGTGGTATCAGCCACTGGACCAGACCCACTTGCATGGCAGGGGACCCTCCAGGACTTGTAGGGGGCACATCACTTTCCCCATATCCTCCTGCTCACATTATTTTCCCTTCTTCTAACAACACCCCACATCTCCTCCCCTTTCCCTGCCTCATTCTTTCCTTCTCATATTCTTGTTCTTCACTAGCTATTTCGTCTGAAAACAGTAACGTTCTTTTGCACATTTGCACTTTTGCACATCTTTCTTCAGCCAGTGTAAGCAGCAGTTCTTAGATTAATACAGTATTGCTAGGCACCTTGGTATTGGGTAATTTGTAACTGTTGCCAATCCAGCTGTAAGTTAGTTGGTTGCCACAGATACTTGTTAAATACCTCCACAGGCAACTGTTTCCTCAGCCTCTGTAATGTATTTTCCTTGTCATCACCAAACTTCAAATGAGGTGAGCAATACAAGTTTTAAGCTTCCTTCTTTTCAAGTCTTAATATGTAGAGGCCCTTATGTCAGGTTTTTACCAATATAATTAAGAAGTCTTCTTTCACAAATTGAGACATCTTTGGTGATGAAATTATTAAAAAGGTTGCTAAGTCAGAGTTTGACATAGAAGTAAAAGATACTAAAACTTCCCCTTGTGAAATATTTGATTATCCCTTTCATATAAGGATCAAAAGAAATCTGGTCCTCTGTTATTTACCACTATTAATACTGGTTCAAGCAAGACCATTGAAATTATTTTACATTATTTTCTCTTCTCCAATTTAAATAAATTCTTCAAAACCTCATTGTGGGGGATTCTGTGACATCTTTCTTTCTCCCTCTGAAGCAGGAGGACATCTTGTATGGGTGATTCCCACCCCTCCTTTCATGAAGGCAGGAAACAAAATTCATCCACTTCCTGTCACCTTGGTGGCAGTCAGCCCATTTCATTTCTGTTCCTGCCTCAGTCATTTAAGGCAGAGCTAGGATTAGACTGTTACCTAAATCTGTTATTCTGTTCTAAATTCTTGCTTTTTCTTGCTTATCTACCTCCTCCTTCCCTTCTTGTAGATATACCTCTGTCCTATATCTTTTCTTCCTCTTCTGCTTATTTTGGAGCCAGGGAGATTGTTAGGGCAAAGAAGACTTCAGAGCCCTCAGCTGTGGCAGCCTTCTTGTCTGTGTTTTTTCTCCTGGCCAGGAATGGCATGAGAGACAGCTTTCTCTCGAGTCAGAGCTAGCAGTACCCCTCTGACTACTTATAACAGCTACGAGGATGGTGAAGGTGGTCAATCTCACCTGGGAACCCGTCTGGTCTATCCTGAAGCTGAGTGAGAAAGGTCAGGGGAGATGTCAGAAAGAGGTTCTTTTCCCTAGACCGACAAGGTCAGGAGATGGCATGGTAGGATTAAGCAGCAACAATTTAACTCAGGCAGCTGCAGGCTCCTCTAATGAGCAAATCCTGGCAACAATCAATAAGGTTGAGAATACCTCTGCCCTGCTCCTACCTGCAGTAATGGCAACCTCCAAACATTCAAGGACTTAGGTAAGGAGACCTCCAAGGAAATAGGTAAGGAGAGAGTTCTCGGGTTCAACCCCCCCCCCCATTACATGTATGAAGCTCCGCCCCCCGTTTGTGGGTTTTTGGTATTTTTAAGTGTTTTTTCTATTTTTGGCCTGCAGGGGATGCAGTTTTAAGCTAGCAGCACCAAAATTTTAGGGATTTGTTGGGAGACTCTCCTGATAATACCACCCAGGTTTGGTGAGGTTTGGCTCAGGGGATCCAAAGTTATGGACACCCAAAGGGCATTCCCCATCCCCCATTGTTTCCAGTGGAAGCTAACAGGAGATGGGGACTACACATTTGAGGGTCTATAACTTTGGCCACCATGAACCAAACTTCACCAAACCTGGGGAGTATCATTAGGAGGATCTCCTAAAGATACCCTGAAAGTTTGGTGCTGCTAGCTTAACAATTTCACCCCTGACAGCAGACACCTCCCCCCAAATTTCCCCAGAGTCTCCTTTTAAATCCACCCCCGTCAGCATGGATTTAAAGGGAGAATCTGAGGACCCCAGTTTAAATATTGAAAGTGATGAGGTTTAAGGATGGGGAATAATCCACCCCAAAACAGCATCACTTTAAACTTGGTTTTAACTGGGGACACCAGATTCTCCCTTTAAGGTGGATTTAAAAGGAGAATCTGGGCTCCCTAGTTTAAACACCATTGAAAGTGATGCTGTTTGGGGGTGGATTCCAGCATCACAGTAGCAGCCCACTGGGGGGTGGGGAGTTGACAAAACTCAGAATTTGCACCGGGCTCCATTTTCCCTAGCTACACCTCTGCCTGGAGGAGAGGGCAGAAGGGACTGCTGGCTGGGAGCCCAGCTGGGGGTGGGGGGTGGGGCAGGGGAGTCTGTCATCCCTGGCCTCGGAGAAGTGCTTTTATAAGCACTGAGGCTGGGGTGGGGCTTGGGGAGGTGTGGCCAGGGCCCCTTGAGCAGGTGGGGGCGTGGCCATGCCCCCCCAAGCCCCCCATAGAAAATCTATACCTACATCCCTGTCATGCTCCCTTACTTGCCAGTAGAGAAAGTTCAATAGCCAACCCTCTAGTGACTAATGAGTTTATTGCCTTCATTTGTCAGACTTTCAGAGAGGAAATAGCCTTTTATCACCAAAGTATAGGCATTGAAAAACCTGCTTTAGGTGTATGCATGGAGAGTACTGGCTCCTTCGTGAATAGAAGAGGGAGTCTTCTAGCACTTGTTTGCATTGGGACCTGAACTGTGACTCTTGACTTATAAACTTCCAGTGATGTTTCATTTCTGTTAACTGTGGACCTGAAGTATCCCTACATTTGTGTCATCCTCTCTATATTCCTGCTGCCTGTTGTTGTGCCGTGGGCCTTCATTTTCATATGCCTTCCCAGGATGGCATTCCAGTGATCTTTCTTTCTGAGCTTATACTTCCTCTTACTATATGTGTTGTGCTTCTCAATAACTTGCAGTGGTTGTACTTCAGCATGGCTGGTTACTTTTTCTCTCCATTGACCCTTGTGAGTTCAGTAGCAGCAAGGCCTTCCCTTTGTTACACTTCCTCAGTCAGTGATTTGCAGAGGGCACTCTAAGTGACAGGATTAAGTTTAAACATCCACCTGTGTGGCAGTAAGCAGCAGCCCTTTCCATTATTTTAAATTCCTGTTAAGTGGGCCTTTGTACACTTGTGCATCAGGAGGGACCAGGAACTGAGCAGCCCATGCTGACAGAATTATGCTTCAAAATTGCTAGTATCTTTGACTTCTGCTGTGAAACCTGATATGTCTTTACAAAGGCTAGCATGATTGGTGTCTACTCACATATTTCTTAACCTCAAGGCACAGAAATAAACCTACAGAAATTTTAGCAAGACCCTTCAAATGAGCTAAATGTTTATATATCGCTATTCTTACGTATGGTTAATTATTTACACTTCTAGCTTTTTTTCACAGTCCTCTGCCTCATCTATATATATAAAAAGCTAACCGTGTATGTGTTGATGACAGGGTACCTCAGTAACTGCTGGGCCAATTCCTCTGAAAATTCCCAGCCACTATAGTCAGTCAGGCGAGAGTGTTTTCAGATGTTCACATACCTGAAATTTCATACCTGGCCCAGGTAAAAACGCCTTTTTCCTGGCGCTCCCTGGTGAAGGACAGGGAGGGGCCTGTGTGTAACTGTCACCCTTAGAATGTTCGTGCCCTTAGAATGTTCACTCAGATGGCCAAAGATGAGCAGTGGAAACAGCACATAGGCAGTAGCTCGAGTGGAAGTGAAACACATACACACACACATACACATGAGGGAGAGGGGAGGAGGAGGAGGAGGAGGAGAAGAAGAGGAGGAGGAGGAGTTTGGATTTATATCCCCCCTTTCTCTCCTGTAGGAGACTCAAAGGGGCTGACAATCTCCTTGCCCTTCCCCCCTCACAACAAACACCCTGTGAGGTAGGTGGGACTGAGAGAGCTCCGAGAAGCTGTGACTAGCCCAAGGTCACCCAGCTGGCGTGTGTGGGAGTGTACAGGCTACTCTGAATTCCCCAGATAAGCCTCCACAGCTCAGGCGGCAGAACGGAGAATCAAACCCAGTTCCTTCAGATTAGATACACGAGCTCTTAACCTCCACTGCCACTGAGAGGGAGGGGTGGCATCAGAGATGGGATCCAGCAGTTTCTCACAGGTTCCCGAGAGTAGGTTACTAATTATTTGTGTGTGCCGAGAGGGGGTTACTAATTGGTGATTTTGTCATGTGATTTTTGCCTTAGTTACGCCCCTTCTCTCAGAAGTAGCGCGCAGAACTTGAAGCAGTCTGGCAGGAGGTGCACCAGCGTGCGTGGAAGCCTGCGCCTGCGTGCATTCGTTTCCCACCCAAGGACCGGCAAAGCGGCTGCGTCCTTGCCACAGCCCCGCCCAGGAATGCCCCACCCCTGGAATGGCCGGCCACGCCCCCGCCGTGCCCCGCCCAGCCCCATTGGTGCTACGCCACAGTTTGAATCCCGCCACCATGGGAACCTGTTACTAAAATTTTTGGATCCCACCACTGGGTGGCATGCAAGGGAAGAGAGGGAGGGAGAGGAAAGGGATGGTGGGGGAGGCATGCAAGGGAGGAGAAGTGAGAGAGGGGAGACAGTGAGCTGTGGCATGCAAGGGAGGGGAGGCAGGGGGCCCTACATCTTGATATGACCCACCCACCCTAGCGGAGAGAAAGGGAAGGGAGGGGTGGCATGCAAGGGAAGAGAAGTGAGGGAGGGAAGAGAGTGAGGGGTGGCATGCAAGGGAGGGGAGGCAGGGGCCCAGCATCTTGATATGACCCACCCACCCTAGCGGGGGGAAGGGGAAGGGGGGGAGGGGGGGGGGTGGCATGCAAGGGAAGAGAAGTGAGGGAGGGGAGACAGTGAGGGGTTGCATGCAAGGGAGGGGAGGCAGGGGCCCAGCATCTTGATATGACCCACCCACCCTAGCGGAGGGAAAGGGAAGGGAGGGAGGGGGAGGGGTGGCATGCAAAGGAAGAGAAGGGATGGAGGGAAGAGAGTGAGGGGCAACTTGGAAGGGACGGGAAGGAGGGGCCAGGCACCCTAGATTCCCTGAATACTGCAGTTACAGTTAAGAAAACCAGGCATGCATTACTCAGGAGTAAGCTCAGTACAGCAACCATGACATACTTTGAATGGCTGCGTCGCACCCGTCAGAGGGTTTCCTCAGAAGCGACACCCATTGCCACCAACCAAACTTACTCCCAGGTAAAGGATCATGACCAGCCAGCCTAGATGTGTGGGAGGGGTGCCTTTCCATTCCCCCCCCCCAAGGAATGTGGGCATACACATCATTGACATCGCACAGTATCAGGCTGCATGTTTGCATGAGCATGTACTGCTGGCCTCTGCAATTGATTTGCTGCTACTGTTCCTTTCCCATTTCACCACAATAAGCCACAGCAACGCGTGGCCGGGCCACGCTAGTTTTAGATAAGAATAGTCTCATTAGTTTAATTTGCTGTTCAAGAGTATACAGGATGGCTTGTCTATCCCCATAATGTGTATCTTTGTGAAGAGGGAATACATACTAATTTGTGAAGAGGGAATACACGCTGTGGCAGGGAAACCCTCTGGGCGATCCATGCTCAAAAAGTGACGTGTGTATGTGTGTGTGTGTATTTTCAGGTTTTCATACCAAGTGTTGAAAAATCCAAAAGCCATGGCATCTGGACAATTGCCATGGTGCCTACAATTTTTCCCAGCCTTTCCCATGGCCTGATAGATCTAGCTCCCATATGCCAAAAGCCATTCTTCAGAGGCAGGGCTAGATCCATTCTTGAAAACCAAATTGGAGTTGCCAGTACATCCTTTAAGGTAGTACTGCACCCCTTGTCTTTTAAGCATGGTTTTCCTAACAGTTTGCCTGAGGGGCAAGGAATGCTACTTAAGAAACTAGGCTAGCAGCTCCTGCTGTGCCTCTTAGAAGACTTTTGGAATAGGCAGGAACCATTTGATCCAGCAGCTCCTGGATAAGAGTCATCAGCCTAAGATGTAGGGATGGAGCTCTTCTTAAAATTGCAGTGTGGAAGAGACAGTGTTAAGTGAGAGACTGCAAGGAGGAACAATAAATGTACAGCGACAGACAGGCAAAATAAACAAGGAATGCAAAGACAAAGTTAATTGCATTGATCCCAGACAGACACTTCACCACTGAGCAGAAATTATTGAACAGTAAACAAAAGGGGGTTAAGTGCATGTACCTGCCTCTCCTTTCCACTGAAAACATAGCCTTCTGAGGATGATTCCCTTTTTAAAACTCAAGAAGGACTTTGTTAATCTGTTCCAATACTTTAACCACTGTATTCTACTCCAATACCTATCCAAATAATAATAGGCAGATATCCCCTTTTCTGTGTAGAAGAATTAGAATGCATAGCTTGTCAGGTCCTTGCCATGTTTTCTTTTACGTAATGCTGCTAATACATCCATTTTGACAGTGACTTAATTTTATGTGTTTTTTTTAAAAGCAACATCTCATAGTTTTTATGTCGTACATTTTTGACTGTTCACTATTAACCACATGTATGCTATGCTGTGTTTTATAAGGGTGATGTTAATTAACTTCATTTAATCAACAATTAGTGAAGTTAATTAGTGGGTAAAATGCAATAAAAACATCAAACATTCCCTTTTAGAACCATTATTTCCTTTAAAAAGAAGTGATCAGACCCTTGGAATATTAACAATCTAATTATTTGAGAAGGCCCATGTGATTGGAAGTAGTTTGTGCCTGAATTTTTTAAGGCTCACTATTAGCATTTGCTACCTCTCTCCCCCAGGCCCCCCCCCCCAACTTGTTGGCTTGACCCACTTTATGTTGTTCAAAAACCTAAAAATTATCATGTGTACTACATGATTATTATTAGTACTGAATGGCCAGGTTCTAGGTAGACTTGAGCACAGATGTGGAAACTACATAAGCTGTACATAGGTGCCTATGTGATGTTAGCTATGCTGAACTGTCACACCCAAGCATTCCAAAATTGTTTGTATGTTATCTTCCAGAATTTCTTCAGGATGAAAATGAATACACATTTCACTCATATACCTGGCAGAGCTCAAAACTGGTTCAAAGTCAGCCAAGTAGTTTTCTTCTAAGGTCATTTTCCTGCTGTTCCTATATTATTCATTTTTATTGTTTCTTTTGTACTTTGAGCAGACTTTATCATGGCAATAATGTCATTCAGATAATTGTATTATAATTGACCTTAGTTCTGAGCATCCTTAGCTTTTTCTGCAGCTTGCTTAAGACCTTAGGATGGTCAATTATCTCATAAATCCCACTTTGTTGGGAATTATTGTTTCAATTATGGCACTCAAAATATATAATTGTCCCAGTGTTATAAAGTTTCACAAGAGAACGATTGCATTTTGCAAAGGTTTCAAGAGTTTTTAGCCTTATTGTGTGGGAGGGTTCTTGGCTGTCTTTAGTTATTATGTCTACTGCTAATTTCATTGAGTTACTTTTTGTTCTTTGCCCATCTGAGGTCAGCAATCTAAGGTGCTGTGTCAGTTAGTTGAACAGCAGCATAACTTGGGAAAGGCTTCTGCTTGTTCTTTACTTCATTGCTTTTTCCTCCGTTGTTGCGTTTGGAGCCACACATGCTAATTTAAGTAATCCTCAATGGCTAGGGGGTTGAAGGGTAATAATAATTCTTGCCTTGTTGAAGTCATGTGAAGTACTAATTACTGCAAGAAGACAGCACACTGATGCTGCCCTCTTGCTGGCCACATATTTATGGCTTTCTGAGATGGTTTCTATTATCTTCTTTATGGTCAGTTAATTTGTTCATTGACAGGGAAGATATTTCATGCCATGTCTGGCACCTACTTCCAGTAGTGGTAGTCAACCTAACATAATTAAGCCAGCTTTCTCTCAGATATTGGTCATGATATTTCATAGAGTCTCTTTTCATCTTTCCCAACATGGTTGTTCATACACCAGTTAAGGGTGAAGTGAAAGTTTCCATCTGAATATTTAGCATACTACACAACAGATGCCCTTTCCACATAGCAAATGTATAGCGGGTTGCAGTTGGGATAAATGAACCCGCATTCCTGTTTACGCGTTCGCATGCATCCATGCAGGCAGTCAGGGACGTAGGTATAGATTTTTTATGGGGGGGGGGTTCGGGGATGGGGCCACACCCCCACCCACTCCTAGGGCATGGCCACGCCTCCCCAAGCCCCATTCCCGGCCAGCGCTTATAAAAGCAGCTCTCCAAGGCAGGGGACAGCAGACTCCCCTGCCCTGCCCTCCCCTGCCCCCCCACCAGCTGAGCTCCAAGCTGGCAGCTGGCAGTTCCTTCTGCCCTCCCCTCTGGGCAGAGGCATAGAGGGAAAATGGAGCCCGGTGAAAAATCTGAGTTTTTTTGGGGGGGGGGCAGCCGCTGTGATGCTGGAATCTACCCCCAAACAGCATCACTTTCAATGGTGTTTAAACTAGAGAGCCCAAATTCTCCTTTTAAATCCATCTTAAAGGGAGAATCTGGGGTCCCCAGTTAAACAACATTGAAAGTGATGCTGTTTTGGCGTGGATTATCCCCCACCGTGAAACAGCATCACTTTCAATATGGCGTAGTGGTTAAGAGCAGGTGCATTCTAATCTGGAGGAACCAGGTTTGATTCCCTGCTCTGCCACTTGAGCTGTGGAGGCTTATCTGGGGAATTCAGATTAGCCTGTGCACTCCCACATGCGCCAGCTGGGTGACCTTGGGCTAGTCACAGCTTTTTGGAGCTCTCTCAGCCCCACTCAGGGTGTTTGTTGTGGGGGGGAAGGTCAAGGAGATTGTAAGCTCCTTTGAGTCTCCTACAGGAGAGAAAGGGAGGATATAAATCCAAACACTTCTTCTTCTTCTAAATTGAGGACCTCATATTCTCCCTTTAAAGCCATGCCGAAAGGGGTGGATTTAAAAGAGAATCTGGAGAAATTTGGGGGGTGCCTGCTGTCAGGGGTGCAATTGTTAAGCTAGCAGCACCAAACTTTCAGGGTATCTTTAGGAGACTCTCTTAATGATACCACCCAGGTTTGGTGAAGTTTGGTTCAGGGGGTCCAAAGTTATGGACCTTCAAAGGTATAGCCCCATCTCCTATTACCTCACATTGGGAACAATGGGGGATGGGGGCACCACTTTGGAAGTCCATAGCTTTGGACCCCCTGGACCAAACTTCACAAAACCTGAGTGGTATCAGTAAGAGACTCTCCTGATGATACCTCCCAGGTTTGGTGAAATTTAGTTCAGAGTGTCCAAAGTTATGGACCCTCAAAGGTGTAGCCCCCATCTTCTATTACCTCCCATTGGAAACAATGGAGGATGGGGTCACCCCCTTTGGGAGTCCATAACTTTGGACCCCCTGACCCAAACTTCACCAAACCTGGGTGATGTCATTAAGAGAGTCTCCTAAAGATACCCTAAAAGTTTGGTGCTGCTAGCTTAACAATTCCCCCAAACAATCCCTGAAAGTTTGGTGCTGCTAGCCTAAACAATGCACCCCCTGCAGGCCAAAAACCAAAAAACACTAAAAATGTTTTAAAACCCACAAACGGGTGGGCGGAGCTTTGGACATGAATGGGGGCGTTGAACCCGAGAACTCCCCCTTATCCAAGTCCTTGCAGGCAGTGATTGGAGCCCATGGACACAATGCTGGTTGATGTCGCACCTTAGCACATCGGCATGTCTTTATTTATTTACCTCCCATCGTAACTATGCAGGCAAGCACAAATGAAACCCTACAGCCATGCTGATGTCTCACAATACCACAATATTACTGTTTTCACCTGCGTGGCTATGCAGATGTAAGCTGGATTTTTTTTGAAAAAAAAAGGAAAATGCAGCCAAATAATGGGCCTCCTGCCCAATTGTTCAATTGCAAGCAGTGAACTTTTGAAAAGAGTCTTTTGAAAAGGCTCATGGATAGTGCAATTCTCGAAAAACCTGGTTTGGGGAAAATAACACAGGGCAGATTCACATATTCATGTGAAGTCCCTCCCCCCAAAATGGTTTTTTTTACCATCCTTAACCTGTGTTTATTGGCCCATGCAGAATGGGCCAGAGTCAAATCACCATTTGTGCTTCATTGCCTACAAACTGTTCCAGTCATATTGTTGGATGAATGAAAGTCTTTATATGGACTTTAAATGGCTGGCTAAGTTTTGTGTCTATAATTTGTAATAGGGATGTATTTGGTGTGCATTTGTAAAAATGTAGATATAATGTGCTGTAAGACTTTCAGGCAAAGGCAAATACCCCAAATCTTGTGGGTAGAAAATTGAGCAAGTTTGAATTGCTGCTAAGATTATCATGTGGATCTGAAGGAACTGGTGTCTTTCAGTCTGGGCTCCTCATCTGTAATATGTGGGAAAACTCTTAATAAGGCAAATATATTATATATTTGTATTGATAGAATGTAGAAACAATTAGCAGCTGTCACTGATACAGCAGTAGATTTTGTTGAGATAACAAAGGAAGAAACACCTAGGGGTATACAGCATTAGTCTTTGAAGTTGCAAATATTATAGCAGCCAATAAGGCAGTATCTAAATAGTTTCAAACTTCTTATCACAATAGTGTGGAACAATGTTGGAAAAAGTATACATTTCAAAGAAATTTCAGCTCTACTCTAAAAGACACTAATTCTTGAAACATGCAACATCATCAGAAATATCCTAAACAATTATACATATAGGTATGATCTAATATTTGTGATGACCACACATATACAACACAACTGAAATATTTTTCCACTAATATTATTTTATGTGGACAGTTGTTGCTTCTTTATCCCAGTTAATTTTTATTAGGTTAACCTTAAATACCTGAAACTGCCACACTCACTATGAGTGTCGATATCTTGTGCTTATTTCACACACGCACACACACACACACACACACACACACACACACACACACAATCCCAGCTATTATTTAGTGATACCATCATCTTGTAGATGTCTTTGTCAATTGTTTGAGCCAGATGGAGTGGAAAAACTCAAGATGTGAATTTTAGCTGTATTGAAATAACAGGGGAGGAAACTTGCCTAGCTAAAGGAATGCCAATCCCCTTGGCAGGTATAACATTTAGACTGGATTTCAGCTAGCCTTCCAACTGTCTGTTGAAGATGCATTGTAACTGCAAAGCTTATATACTCCTACACCAATGGGCACTGATTCATTAAAAGATAATACTCTGACAATTTTACAGTCATGTTTTTCTCAGTGTTAGGTTGCCTGTCTTGCTGTATTTCCTTTCCTCTTCCTGCATGAGTTCACGAAACACAAAATTGTTAGGCTGGAAAAAGCATGGGAAGGGTTGGATGATCTGCTTAGTGGGATACAGATCTGCTGCTTGTTAACTTCTTGGAAACTTAACAGACTTCTCAGGTTCAGAAGTCTTTAGTGTTTCCAGACATGGGAGTCACTGAACATCTGGCATCCTGTTCTGTTTCTAAGGCAAGACTTTGTATTTTGCATATTTACGTACTTTCCTTAAAACCATTTGAGATGGAGCCTTGTGAAAAGTCATGTACATGAGCATGTAGAAAACTGTAAGCATGAACCAGCTAATGACAACAACACAGCCACAGTTATTTTTTGTGATTGATGACTGTCCTCAAGTTTTTGCAAATTGCTTCCAGCGTGCCTTCGTAAAGAAACGTTATTACCCAAGCTAGATAAATCACATAACAGGTGATATTATTTTAAGATAATTCATTTTAAGATCATTCATATATCTGTTTTTAAAAGATAACATTGTCATGATGTTGCTCCCAAATCCAAGAATTCGTCATTTCATGAATGTGCTGAGAATTTTCCTATCTGTTGGATTATAATTCCCTGGGAAGAGGAGTTAGCTGTGCAACCAATTGTTTGAAGTAATAGATAGGCTGTTACTCTATTTCTTCTAGGAAATACAAGTGTGCATATTATTCTTTAAAAATTAGGCATTAGGTTCTACAGTATGGGGGTCAGCTAGATAGATAATTACAAGTATGCATGTACCTGATTATACCCTAGAAAGCCACTTAGCTGTTAAGCAGTATACATTGTCCCAGAGTGCAGATCATCCTTTAAAGAGCTAGTCATAATTAGCTTCTTTCTCGTGCTAGTGGGGTGCTCTAAATTATAACTTTATTAAGCACCAAAATCAAAGATTAAAAGGGTATTTATGGCACTGAGGCTAACTAGATTGAGAAAAATGAATCCGTGTGGTTTTGAATTTATGAAAATAAATACTTTGGTTTAAGTCAGTGCAGTGGTTTACGTTTGGCTCTTTAGCCATCATTCTAATTGTCATTCAGTAATTAGTTCCCCCCTTTATTGCAGCCAATTACTTAAAAAAAAGATGAGTCCTACTGAATTGAATTCAAATTAGAATCATTTGTGGAATGAATATAAATAGAGATAAGTTATTCTTAAGATATACATAAGATTTTGTGTGTTGAACAAATCCAATAAATAAATCCAATAAATAAACGCTAGTTTTTACTAGTACTGGGATACAGGGAAGAAGTCTATAGCAGGGATTTCAAATATGTGACCCAGAGGCTGGATCTGACCCTTTGAGAGGGCTTTACAGCCCTATAAGCCAGCTGAGACAATCTCAACTTGCTCCTGATCTGGCCAGGCAAACCTGACCTGATTGGGAGTGAGGGCAGTTGCCTCATCCAGCTTGTGGGCCCAATAAGCCTTCTCAGGATAGCCATGCCACCCCCAGTTCTGGGGCCAGCCAAGACCAGTGGCATAGCTACCACGGGACAGGGGTGTGTGCTTCACACTGGGTGCATGCCGGGGGGGAGGGGCAGCAAAAATGTATTTTTGATATTTTTAGTGTTTTTACTTTGTCGGCCAGCAGGGCCCAGTTTTTAGGATAGCAGCACCGAAATTTCAGGATATCGTCCGGCGACATTCCTGATGATACCAGCCAAGTTTGATGAAGTTTGGTTCAGGGGATCCAAAGTTATGGATCCCCAAAGAAGGTGCCCCATCCCCATTGTTTCCAATGAGAGCTAATAGTAGATGGGGCTACCTTTTGAGGGTCCATAACTTTGGACCCCCTGAACCAAACTTCACTAAACTTAGGTGGTATAATCAGGATAATCTCCTGCTGATACCAGCCAGGTTTGGTGAATATGGGGTGGGGTTCAGAGTTATGGACCCCCAAAGGGGGTGCTCCCATCTCTCATTGTTTCCATAGGGAGCTAATAGTAGATGGGGCTACCCTTTTGAGGGTCCATAACTTTGGACCCCCCTAACCAAACTTCACCAAACCTGGGAGATATCACCAGGAGAGTCTCCTAAAGATACGCTGAAATTTTGATGCTGCTAGCCAAAAACTATGCCCCCTGCAGGCCGAAAACTGAAAAAACACTAAAAATACAAAACCCACAAAGGAACATCAGAGCAAAACTCCAATTTTTCACCAGGCTCCATTTCCCCTAGCTATGCTTCTGGCCAAGACAGCCACTCCACCTCCAGGCTCTGCCCAAGCAAGCCACATTAATGGCCCCTGTGACAAATGAGTTTGACACTCCGGGTCTTCAAGAAACACACAAAAATTTATGTTCTGAGTTTTGTTGACTTTGTATTGGCCCTGCCCTCTTTTCAGTCTTGAATCCTTCACAAAAGATAAATCCCATAATTGAATGATTGAAACAATGAAGCTGTCTAAGAGGATGAAAGAACTGAGGAGTGAGTCTGTACAGTAAGGCTTACATCACATGCATAGATTGCTGAGGTGATAGCATCCTACACCAGATCCACACATTCCTTTTTACAGATGTTACTATTTATTTAGGTTTCTATGCTGTCTCTTCAGAGTCTTGCTCAAGGTTACTTAGTATTAAAGCTAGATCACAATGTCAACACAAGCCATTGGACATAAACAGCATAACAACTATCCATAAAACAGAAACTGACCATTTAAGAGTTGATAAGATAAAACCCTGATTAATAGTCAGGATTAGAAGATGTGCTTAGGCCTGGTGTCTTTAAAAAATGAAAAGGTAATCATCAGGCAAGCCTCCAAGGGAAAGGGGGAGAGTATGTTCCAGAGACTAGGTGCCATGACAGAAAATGTCCACTTTCAAGAAACTTCTATCTTGCCTCTGAAGAAAAAGGCTTAAGAAGCAGATCTTAATGGTAGGGCTTGTTAGTATGAGAAGAGATAGTCCTTGAGATACCCTGATCCCAAGCCTTGAAGTGGAAACCAGCACTTTCAGTTATTCCAGAAACAGATGGATAACCAGTGCAGCAGAAGAGATACAACCCCTGTAATAAACCTTTGATGATAGCCTGGCTGCTGCATTTTGGACCACTTGATGTTTCCAGGCCATTTTCAAAGGCATCCACATGTAGAGTGCATTACAGTGAGCTAATGAGGATCACTAATGAGGTTCAGATCATTTTTATACAGGGGATTATCACAGCTGGTGAACCAGCCAGAGTTGATAAAAAGTGCTGTATCCCACAGAGGAGACCTGAGTATGTAACATGGGTCAGGATTCAGTAGCACTCCCAAGCAGCTTCAGAGGAGAGCCGCCTGTTTCAGGAGCAGCTTCTCCTTAGGAGCAACACCTTAATCATGTATGGATTGAGCTGACAGATTCACCTGGCTTAGTTGTTAAGGACAAATAGAGGTAGGTGTCATCTGCCTATTACTGCCAAATCCTTGGGTGAACTCTCCCAGTGGTGTCATATAGGTTTTAAATTTCAAGAGGTGCAAGATGGAACCATGTGGGACCCCATAGTGTATTTCTTCAGACCACATGGAAGCCACAGCTGTACAGTACCAAACTATAGTAACAGCAATGAATGAATCATAGTGTGAATGTGTGTTCAGAATTGCAGTTCCTATGTTTATTTTATATTTGTGTTATGTGAAATAGTACAATATTAATGTTCTATTTTTATTCTGCAATATGAGTACTCCATAGTTCTGTTTTTTTTCCTTATAAAATCAGTGATTTGGTTCCTGATTATACTTAAGTCTGACTGAGTTAAAATGTGCTTAAAACCTGCTTCCTTAATCAATTTATTTTACTGGGCTATTTGTCTTTATTTTGGAATCAAGTGTCACTGATTTCAATGGTGTTTGCTTCAAGTGTCTGTTCAGGTATCAAAGATTAAGTAACAGATCATTCCAATTCAGCTTTAAAGTTGTTTGTTTTATGTAGGGTACTTTTATCTTCTCTGATTCACATGTTCAGTTTATTCATAGAGAGATACTACAATTCTTGCTTACTTGAATGAAAATCTACACACAGAGCACATATTTTTGTAATTTTCTATAGTTTGGTGCTTGGTGTGATAGACAGCACATTCCCTAGTAATTTTTGTTCTGGTCTGTGATTGGACACTGCACAGGGGAGAGGGCTTGTATCTCTTTTCCTCAGAGGTAAATATAAAGCTGTTCATGCAGCTTGTAGATCATCTCCTTAAGGTATAAGCACTAAAGGTCTACCAGAAGCAAAGGATAATTGTACTAACAATCACTTCTCCCTTAATGTTTCATTTCAGAGCTCATCTGTATCTCCCTCAGCCAGTTTCAGAGCTTCAGAGAAACACAGAAACTCAACAGACTACTCCTCTGACAGCAAAAAACAGAAAACAGAGGAAAAAGAAATAGCAACTCGTTACGTGAGTAAAGGATTTCTGTTGAATGTTTCTAGTTTGAATTTAGATTCCAATCTGAGTAACTTCAATAACTAAGCATCTTTTGGAAATCCATGTTCTTAAAGATCTCCTGAACTGCCCTCTTTTGTTTGCAATAATTTTATGTGGGCTTGGAATGGATCTGTCACAGAGATGCTTACGTTTTCTTGTTCCTCAATGCAGGACAGTGATGGTGAGAAGAGTGATGACAACTTGGTGGTTGATGTTTCCAATGAGGTTTGTGTCATGGGGCTTTCAGTACTATTCTTTATTGGGCATACTACTTGTTTATGGCTGAATTTGGGTGCATATGTTGGATAATATTTGCTGTTAGTGTGGTTAATTTACAGAAAGAATCAGTTGTTTTTCCAGTGAACCCAGTGACAATGCTGTTCCTATTGTCTATGGAGTAGGAACATGTCTGTAATGGTTAGCCATTGTTAATGAAGAAGAAGAGTTTGGATTTATATCCCCCCTTTCTCTCCTGTAAGGAGATTTAAAGGGGCTTACAATCTCCTTTTCCTTCCCCCCCTCCAAAAAAAACCACCCTGTGAGATGCGTGGGGCTGAGGGAGCTCCAAAGAACTGTGACTATCTCAAAGTCACCCAGCTGGCATGTGTTGGAGTGCACAAGCTAATCTGGTTCACCAGCTCCACAGCTCAAGTGGCAGAGCAGGGAATCAAACCCAGTCCTCCAGATTAGAGTACACCTGCTCTTAACCACTACACTGGCTCTCCGTGGCCATAAACGATGATGTCATGTGTAGGTTTTATTGCAAATATAATGTCCAAAGGAGATGTAGGTTTCTCACCCACCCCACAGCAAGCAGCACACCTTGATAATAATTGCGATTTGTTTTCAGGATCCTTCCTCTCCACGAGGAAGCCCAGCACATTCTCCAAGGGAGAATGGCTTGGACAAGACTCGTCTACTCAAGAAAGATGCACCAATTAGCCCAGCCTCAATAGCATCTTCCAGCAGCACACCATCCTCCAAATCCAAAGAACTTAGCCTTGTAAGTGACTGTATGATCTACATCTGTCTTCATATGTCAGTATGCACCATTGGGTGTCTAAAAAGAGAAAATAATGAGATAAGTCCCAGTTGCACTTCTTGATACAAATCTACTTTTAGTACAAAAAGATACAATTGAAATTCAGAATATTTGGGGCATTAAGGAGGGTTTGTTCAGGTAGCAGTGTCTGAAATGATGTACATACCTTTTTTGTGTTTTCTTTGTTTTTTGGCATCAGGAAGCTTGCCATTCTGTAAATAAATAAGAGCACACAGGGGTTCTTGGAATATTTTTTTATGTGGCAGTTGACAGTAAATTCAGCTGCCTTCTTGGACTTGATTTGGTTCTTAGCTTTATTTGTATTCCTGGGCTATGTTCAACTGCAATCACTTTCTATCTAAAAAATAATCTGTCATTTATAAGAGCATTTCTTGACTTGCATAGCTAGTCACAATTCAGAGAAGGAAAGACTGCTTGTATGCCCAGAGTGGTGTTAGCTGCCTTATTTTCTTTCTTTTTGTGACTATAACTCATCATCTTTCTGGACTAAAAGTTCCATGGCTTTTTCATACTCTTCTCTTCAGGACAATTGCAATTTTTAAGCCGTTATTTAGGGAATGGTAGAAATGAAATGTACATTTAGCATTAGGAATGGTAGCTTTCAGATATTTTTCAAAATTTATTCACAAGCCCTTAGAAGTGATGAAAATAGTCTCCTATAGTGGTCATTTGTATTATCTAAATCTTAGTTATCCAGACTTCCTAGGCTTATCTCAAATTCATTCTACCTGTACTTAAGCTCCATGGGTCTCAGGAAAGTTTGAAGATTCCTGCTATAGAAAGGGTGAATTCAGATGAGAAGTGTTCTTCTTCATAAACATGTATTGATTTTTAAAGTCATAGTAAGATAGACATAAAGATTAAATATGTTATCTTAAGACACCTTTTACATAAACACCAAGTCAGTTAATAATTGTGTAGCTTCTTTAATGAGCATTGATTGTGGGATCCATTGCGTGCTGGGTTCATTCAAGAAGCCAATACCTGCTTTATGTTCCATTAAGAACTTTTTGCTATTTGGTTTGGCTGGGAAAAGGAGGCATTTGTCTGAATCCAAAATTTTGAAACATGGTAACTGGCTGAAATCCTTTCTTATATCATTATTACAAGATATATTTTAAGCTTGTTGGCTTCTTCATACTTAAAATAATAACAGGAGCTGTGTGAAGATCTGATTTGAATAATAACCGATGAGAAAAGAAGCTTTTAAGTCTTTTCCTCCTGTGTAACTTCTGAAACTGACTCATCCCCTATGTTATTATAGTTATCAAAGGGCCCAAAACATGCCATCCTTCGCCTTGTACATCATGTAGTCCTAACATAAATAGGTTTCTGGAAAAAATTCTGTTAGCATTGTAAGAGTGGGAGCATCCGGGTAAGGATATCTCATAGCATTCTAATTTGTCCCTCAGTCTGTGTAAGAATGACTGAATTAGTACACAAGTTTGTCAATAAGCAATTTTACTTTTGCTGCAATTGTTTCGATGACCCACAGGCAAGCAGACTTTGAATACTAATTGCATTATTATGGCTTCTTCATGAGTCACCACTTGATGATTGTGCAAGTCAGGCAACCCTCCCGTATGATAGCTGAAGATTTTTTTTTCTGTTTCCATTTTAGAATGAGAAATCCACCACGCCTGTTTCTAAATCAAGTACTCCCACTCCACGGACTGACGCTCCTACTCCAGGCAGTAATTCTACACCTGGATTGAGGCCTGTACCTGGCAAGCTTCCAGGAGTTGACCCATTAGGTTAGTAAAGATTGGATGCCTGGGTGGGGTTTTTTTAATGGGGTCCTGCTGTGCTGCCCTCTGACAGCCACTAAGTTTTCAATGGATACAGTCTGGGCCTGCTGTCCTAGACCAAGCTAGATGATCTTGGGCAAGTCATTTTCTGTCTATCACTGTTGTTACGCAGTTTAACAGTAGAAGAACGTATTTTTAAGGGAATCTCCACCAGCTGCTAAGAGTGTAACAGCACACAAATATCTTTAAAATGGCGATGGGGATAATAGCTCGGCTTGTCAATGCTTTGGGGAAATGGCTCACTTGGCTATGCGAGAGGCAGACTGGGAGGGTATCTTTGAGACGATGTATACGGGGAAATATAGCATGGAACGTTCCGCAGAGTAACACAAGGAGTCCAAATTGAGTTTAAAATGTTTATATAAATTTGGTTTCAAAAACACATACAGGAAGATATGGAGACACATACACACAAGTTCCTAGGGATATAAAAATCCGAGAAAAATAGGTTTGGATGATAGAGAGGGAATTGGGAAGGCAGCAGGGTGATACGTTACCTAATGGTTCCAATGCAGCAGATGAAGTAGCAGGCAGGGACTCTATGCCAGCACAGAGATCCAGTAGAAGGATGATATTGTGTCTCACACCAACTTGACCAAGGGATGTTCAAGTTAGAAATGAGCAATGAGCTTAAGGTGAGCAGGGTTTTTATAGGATGGATCGCTAGTTTGGCAGGAAAAGAGACCCTTTGCATTAGGTTTTGTTTCTTACAGCTGTGCTGGTTTGCAGGGGCTGAGCTAATCAGTAGCTCTGTCTATTGTCCTAAACCCAGGGGTTGGTAGCCAATTGTTTCCTTGATTACATTAGCAACACCATGAATAGGTGGTCGGAAGAGCGAGTTTCTGGCTATTGTAATTTAGCTGAGGCAGCAAGATTAAATCAGGGATGGGAGCACTTAGGAGCTTTTAGGAACAGCTGAAGGGAAGGAAGGTTGCAGCATCTCAGTTCAAGGGATATTTCACATTTGCAACTCTATTGACTGTAGCTCTGGCTTGGGTGTGGACATCAAGGAGCAAATGAGTAGTTTTATTTCCTACTGACTGTTTGCTATTCTTTGGGCTTGCTGTTGGCCCATTTTATCCTGCGCCACACCATATATATTTGTTAGCCTTAATATCACTCAGCAGTATATTCACATACACCTTGTATTCATAAATATCATGGCTTGGATGCATGATTTAAGATGTGGGGTGGAAGGGGTACATAACACTGTGGAGTCCATCTCACAAAGCTGTGGTGAAACTAAAAGTAATGCATCGAGTGAAGCACATTAGAAGTGAGCTACATAGAGTCGTCATCTCTGAAGTTTCTGTTATAGTTTGTTTCTGTTAAAGATTATTTAAATAAACAAAAACAGAAACAGTAGTATATTAGGCTTGGATTAACCAGGATATATCCATGGATGGAGGTGGATTTTTTTTGCCAGCTACCCATCTGCTGAAGACCTCTGCCCTTTCCCCTCATGCTGTTCCCTTTGCAGCAGAAATAGCATTTAAGTGGACATTTTGGGCTGCATGAGAAAGGAGAGATGACCAAGTCATACCACAGATGGAAATCTCTTCCACGCATGGAAATTACCAGAAGATTCATACCATAGTCTTGCCTAGATTGTTCCAGTTCCGATTACTGGTGAAGTTCCACATTTGAACTCTCCGCAGTTTAAATGTGGGCAGCATTCTCACACAGTTTCCCAGTAGTGGTCTGAAATGGTATCATCAAGTTACAGTTGTTCAACTGAAGTATCTTGCTGTATATTACTGCTGTATTGCTGAAGGCTTTCACAGCTGGAATCAACTGGCTGTTAAGGGTTTTCTGGACTGAATGGCCATGGCCTGGTAATTTTAGTTCCTAACGTTTCACCTGCATCTATGGCTGGCATCTTCAGTGCCATGTCATGAGCAGACATGCCTTTGAAGATGCCAGCAATAGATACGAGTGAAACGTTGGGAGCTGAAACTAACAGACCATGGCCACAGTATTTGTTATTTCCTTCCCCATGAATATTCTATAAACCTTATTGTTTAAATTCCTTGTTTGGTATTCTTGAGCCTATTGTCTTTTCCTTCATAGCTTCAGGCCTAAGAACACCCATGGCAGTACCTTGTCCTTATCCAGCCCCATTTGGAATAGTACCACATGCTGGAATGAATGGTGAGCTGACTAGCCCTGGAGCAGCATATGCTGGCCTGCATAACATCTCTCCTCAAATGAGTGCAGCAGCTGCTGCTGCAGCAGCGGCTGCAGCTTATGGGCGGTCTCCTGTGGTAAGTGCTTGTGCTCTCTCTCTTGTTTTAAATGGGTCAGGTCTTATTTTCATTCAAGATAGTGTTCAAAGTGTGAGGAAAGGCCCACCTAGGGAACAAGAAATGGTTTCAGTGGTGATCAGTTTCCTTTGGGGCCCTTCTACTGTCCAGTAATCTGTTCTCACACTGTTCTTTTATGTTTGTTGGGATAAACAGTTTCACACCCCTAGTTAAAGAGGGAACCTTTGAAGGGACTTCCAGAGACAATCCCAAAGTCCTGTTGCTGCAACTGCTGTCCTTTTTTTAGGTTGACAACTGGTGGGTCAGCATTGTAAGTATTTGGGAGCAGGATTTACCCCATGGATTTTGAATCCCTATTATAGGCAATGGAGAGAATGCACAAAGTGAGAAACTTGTTCATTGTGTGTAAGGAACCTCAAAGGACTCGAAACAAAGTAACTGAGTTCAGTTGGTTTATTTCATTAACTTCAACGATCGCAATACACCGAATGCGGATTCTGGCTTTCCCGGGCTTAAGGTGTCGCTTTTACGGACAATCCGGGCCCCTCCCCAAACTCCCAAGCAGAATTCCCACAACAGGGTGAAAACAAGCTTCAAACACACAAGATAAACGTAGCAAGGTTAAGGCAGAAACCATTCCGGGCACGAAGCCCAGACTGTGGAATGCACCAAGGACAAAACGAAGGAGCCGAAACTAACCCCCAACCTTACACTGGCCTTCCTCCTACTTAACGCCCCCTCCCCACCCGCCGCTTAGGAGGGAAAGCCTTATGAAAAGCAGAAATCGGGGGGGGGGGCATCAACACTTTCCACCTACCCCCCTTGATTATGGCCCGAGGGGTAGCCCCCCCAGGAAACCAAATATTGCAAACGCTATAATGTAGCGAGAGTCCAAAATAGCATCGCATCTCGTGAACGCTTTGTACTACCAACCCATCACAGGCATGGGAACCTCCGCTGGGTCGCGTACAGGCATCTGAATCTGGAGCCCACTTGAGTAAGCTTAGAATGAAACACAGGGTGAATGTTACTGAGTGAATTGGGTAATAATTCCAAACGAAGCCGTCACATCGTTGATCACCTGAGTGATCCGAAACGGGCCTATGAATTTCTTGCCTAGCTTGGAATATTCATGCACATCTCTAAGGTTTTTGGTGGACAAGTAAAACAAAGCCCCCACGTGCAGGGGAAAATTCATTCCCATATGTTTGTCCGGCTTTGGTTTTTTGAGCTTCCCGCGCTTGTGAAAGCGGGTTAGCAAGAAACGCTTCCAGCCTTCTGCCAGAGACTGGATCCAGTCACCAAAGTCAGGGGGTTGGAGCGCATGATCGGGGAGTTGGGGTAACGGGGGAAACGAATCAATTCGACACCACCTCAAACGGAGTTTTATTGGTACTACTATGAACCGTACTTCGTTATAGGTGTACTCCAGCGAAGGGAAGAAGTTCCACCCAGTTATCTTGATGATAGTTGGCGTAGCAAACGTGAGATACTGCTCTCTACTGTTCTGTTGGTCCGGTTTCTCGGTCTGGCTGTCACTTTGCACGTGGTACGGAGCAGCAACAGCCGAGGTTGTTCCCAACATCTCCAGGAACGCCTTCCAAAACTTAGATATGAACTGTGGCCCCCGATTACGGAGAATCACTTTCTGGCTCCGGCGGCGAGTGCGAAGACGGTAGACATGTTGGATAAACAATTTGGCATAACTTAGGCACCGGTGGGATGGTGGAGACCACGGAACAAAGTGTGCCTGCTTGGAAAAAAAAAAAGGTCACTACCACCACCCATGAAAACTGTATTCCCATGGCTCTCGGGGAGATCTGTGATGAAATCCATAGAAATCACTTGCCAAAAGGTTTGGCAGCCTGAGGGATGGGGTGTAACAGTCCGTTAGGGGCTTACTTCAGGGATGGCTTTACAGCAGCCTCTGCGCGACGTCGGGCACCCCTTAATATGTATCGGCTTCAATGTCTCCTTGCGCATGGTGCACCACCAAAACTGCCTCCTGAGCAAGTGTAGTGTTTTTCCAAGAATCCCAAATGTCCCGCTTTGTCGGTGCCGGTCATGGCTCGGTTAAGAGAACCTGCTTACGTAGGGCCGGTGGGACGTACCAGCAGTCACCCTTCCTCCAAACTCCCCCCTGCAATTGTGTAGAAGGGGGGTCGGATTCCTCCTTCGGAACCTCCTCTGTCATCCACGCCTCCTCCAATATAAAGCGAAGAAACTGGCGATACAAATGTCTGGTACTGTTCATAAAGGGGTGTCGGGGAATGCAGCTGTCTGGGATCGGGTTACCGCCAAGCCCAAATTGAGAGAGTGTTAGGATGGTCGCGAGGGCATGGCGCATAAGGGAGGTATCCTCCCCTTAGGCAAGGCGGGACAAGCGCGTTGAAGCCAGCTTGTTGCTATTACCAGGGAAAAAATGGACCGTAAAGTTGAATCTGGAGAAGAAATCAGCCCACCTTAATTGCTTGGCCGACATTTTGAGCAGAGTAGACAAAGCCGCCAGGTTTTTATGATCCGACCAAACTTGGAAGGGGCGTGCATGACACCCTCCAGCCAATGTCGCCACGTCGCACTAAGAGCTTCCCTTGATGGCTGCTGTTTCTTTATCCCCAACTGTCCAGTTGAGTTCAGGGGCCTGACAGTTTTTTAGACAAATAAGCACCACGGCACAAGTTTGTTATCTTTTATTTTTCTGCAATGAGAGCAGCCCCCAAGGCTTTATCCGAAATTGTGCGTTACCGACGCATGAGCGATGAAAAGGCAGAGTGGGGTCTGCCGAGTGTTTCAAAATGGGCTCTGTGGTGAAAGCAGTTTTTAAGCGCTTGGAAAGCGAATTTTGGCATTCTGGGGATAGCCAGGGAGAGGGAAGCCCCTGAAGGATTTTGATGCCTGGGGGGTCCCTTCGCCCTTGGTACGCTTGAGTAGAGTCTGTGGAGTGGTATTGGGGCGAAGTTTGGCAAACTGGGAATAAAGAAGTCTCGATAGAAGTTAGCAAAGCCTAAAAAGGATTGAAGTTCTTTGTGGTTGGTGGGAACCGGTCAATTCACCACTGCTGCCACTTTTGCCGGATCCATTTCCAGGCCCTCTGGAGAGATCCGATATCCCAAATAATCCATGGAGGTCTGATGGAAGGCACATTTGGACAGTTTTGCAAACAAGGAATTGTCGAGCAGACGTTGCAACACTGCCCTGACCAGTCGCTCGTGCTCTTCCACCGTTTGGGAATAGATAAGGACATCATCCAAATACACCACCACCCCTTTGAACAGGAAGTCCTGTAGAACATCATTAATGAGTGAAATGAAAGCCCCTGGGGCTCCGGATAATACGAAGGGCATTACACAGTATTCATATTGGCCAAATTTAGTGTTGAATGCTGTTAAATGTTCAAAACCCTCGGCAATTCGTACTCGGTAATAGGCTTCCCTCAAATCCAACTTGGTGAAGATAATGCCCCTTCCCAATGCATCGAAGAAGAGGTCCTTAATTAGGGGTAAGGGGTATATATTGAAAAGAGAGACAAGCTGCTTAAGAGACCACGTATAATCCAGTGCCTGCAGGCAGAAGGCGGTCCCATCTTTCTTTTCTCCTATAACAAACAAAAGCAGGGGCTGTGTGAGTGCTCTTGGTGGCCCGGCGAATAAAACCATGCTTGAGGCCAGATTTCTTCAATCGAGGAAGGCACGAAGCTCCTTCTCCTCAGTCGGGCTCATCCTGTATATTCTACCCTTGGGAAGTTGTGCCCCTGGGACCAAAAGGATTTTACAGTCTGTGTCCCTATGGGGGGGAAGTTGGTCACACTCCTGTTCTTCAAAGACTTTGGCTAAATCCCAGTACTGTTTGGGAACCCCGGCCAGTTCCGGGCTTGGGGCGGTGTCGAGAGCCATTGGCTGGAGCTCATTGGCGTTCTCCTTGGGTTCCGCCGGTGGCTCACCCTCGTGCATGTGATCCCCACAAGGGGGGTCTGTGAATCGGACTATGCGTTGCCTCCAGAAGATGGTGGGTTCATGGGAGAGAAGCCAGGGCGTCCCCAACATTATGGGGTGTTTGGCGACTGGAGCCAAAATGAAACTACGTCTCTCCCAGTGTTCGGCGCACCGCAGGAGCACTGGTTGGGTTTTGAAAAGGAAAATGAGCCGGATCGCCATCGGGTACCTAATGGGCTGTCAGTCCATTTTGAGTGAAGGGATGGGTTTGGCCAGTGCTATACTCGTTCAAGCAGCTCTCCTAATTGCTCTGCCACTTTGGGGTCTCATAAGGACCAGTGGGAGCAACCTGAATCCACGAAAGTGCTCGTGGCTATAATATGAGTATGCTTCTGGACGGTATTGGTCAAGAGTGAGTCATAGAATGGTGTATGAGGGGCACCCGCTTCACTCCACCGCATTTGGTGCAGGGGATCTCCTCCGCCGGGACCCAGAGCGAAAAGGTCACCCCTTCTGGTTCGGGTGTCATCGACATTTTCGGGCTCGTCTTCGCAGGTGGCTTGCGCAGCTCCTTGGGGTCCCCGAGGGCCAGGTTTGCGAGGGGTTCGCGCCATCGACTTGCGGGAAGTGGGGACCGGCGCCTTTTGTTTTTTTGGGCAATTGGGCGCCATGTGGCCTGGGCCCCCGCAATACAGGCATAAGCCAAGACGGCGTCGGCGATCGGAGGTGGATTCGGTTGTAGTCGGTCCTGCACCCGCCTTCTTTGGCGGGGCGGCGGCCGCTGCTGCAGGTTTGGCAGGAGGTTTGGCGGCTGCGGGTTTTCCCGTCTTGGAACGGGTGAGTCGGGCCGCGATGAGGTTGCCGGTCGTGATCCATTCAGCAATGGTTTGTGGTTCCCGCACCATATCTGCCCAGGTGCAGATTTCAAAATCGATAGCGTCGTGGAAGTATTCGCATTTCATGCATTCGGGCCAGTCTGGGAGTTTGTTACCGGAACTCTCGGGCAAATTCTGCAAAGGTTTTATTGCCCTGCTTGAGTGTTTTGATAGTTTTAATGGCTTTGTTCACCTCCTCGGGGTCCTGAAAGTGTAGTCTCAGACCTTGGAGTAAGGCCGCTACGTTCTGAAGTTCAGGGGCCCCTTCCAGTTCGTGTAATTCCACAAACCATTCCGCCGCATCCCCGTCCAGCACGGAGCCGATGTCTCACACTTTCTCAGCCTCGGATCTATAGAGATCGTCAAATTCGAGCATGTGGGCGTCCAGTTGTAGGATGAAATATGGCAGTCTTGAAGCCGTCCCATCGAAACGTGCGGGAATGTGAGGGCGAGGATAGCCCCTTCTGGCTATCGGCACCCCTCGTGGAGCCGGGGCAGGAACCTGTACAGGCAGTGGTTGTGCCGCTGGAATCGGCGGCAGAGGTTGCACCGCGACTGGCGGCGGAGGTTGCACTGGGAGTAGGACTCTATGTTGCAACAACGGAGCCTCCGTTCGTGGAGCGGGTCGATTAGGGACAATGGGCGGGCGAGCCGCGCCGCCGGCGCTGGGTAGGGTCGCTTGCAGCGCTCCGAGATCCCTCTGGAGCAACGCTTCCCTTGCCGCCAACTCCCTCTCCTGACGCGTGAGAGCTTCCCGGTCGCGTTGCAGTCTATCGCATTCCCTGCGTTGCAATGCCGCTTCGATTTCACCTTGACTCTCCAGTGCTTTAAGGCACTCGCGTTGGCGCTGGAGCTCGAGCCGGGAGTGTTCCAGGACATGGTCCCGGGAAGAGAGGTCTTTGAGGAATTGGTCTCTAAGAACACCCTTCTCTCGTGATAATTCCGCTTCCACGGCTCGACGCTGCTGTTCACGTTCCAGTTCGAAAGCAAGCCGCTCATTTTCGAAGGCTTCCCGCTCCTGCTCACGTTCCAGTTCTAGGGCCTCGCGCTCTCTCTCAAGGGCCTCCCGTTCCTGTTCCCAGTCACGTTTGGTCCTCTCAAGGGCTTCGAGCTGTTCCCAAAGATCCGTAACGGGGGGACGCCGCTCATCCGCGGTCGACAGGGTAGTTGCCCCCCCAGGTTCATGCTGGTCCGAAGGATCCCGGCCCCGAGCACCCCCAAGAGGCATGGCAGTTGCCCCCTCAAGTTCTGCTATGTCCGAGGGGTTGCGCGGAAGCGGCGGGCATCCCTCCGCGAATGTAAGCCTCCGACTCGGGAACGTGTAGGTAGTTCCCGGCACTTCACCCCTCAGAGTCCCAGGATGTTGAAGGAGGACTGGCCTGAACCCTTAGGGCGCGCTCCGGTGCTTTGCCAGTGATCTTCGGGAGGGGGGTCTTCGAGGTATTGATCCAGAAATCTTGCCAGGGATTCCTGGGTGTCCCCATGGATGGTCGACACCCCGATTTCCTCCTCCACCCTTTGCATCACTGGTTTGTAATCCATATGTTGCCGGGTGGTGAAGTGCCGCTCCAGGGGAGCATGATCCATCGACACCCCGCCACCAGGATCATAGAAATCCTGACGCACTTCCAGGCATCCGGTTGAGACCGTGCGCCGAGCCATCAGGGGGGCTTCTTCCACCTGCTCCTGCAGTTGGAGGAAGGCTAAGCTCCTGCTTAACCAGGGCTTGGAGAGGGTCACCAGGGAGATTGGTTCCGCTGGCTCCTCCAGAGAGACAGTCATATGGAAGGAAGACAGGGAACCCTCTTTGGGGGCTACCACAGTCTTTTCGCCTTCCATTTGCGACGAAGTCTCGGGGTTCAATCCCTGCATGTTGGTAGACATCAGGAATCCACAAAACGGATGAAAGATGGTATTTGACCAAAATCAATCTGAAGATAGAATAGGCAGAATCCGCATAATGTAAGGAACCTCAAAGGACTCGAAACAAAGTAACTGAGTTCAGTTCGTTTATTTCATTAACTTCAACGATCGCAATACACCGAATGCGGATTCTGGCTTTCCCGGGCTTAAGGTGTCGCTTTTACGGACAATCCGGGCCCCTCCCCAAACTCCCAAGCAGAATTCTCACGACAGGGTGAAAACAAGCTTCAAACACACAAGATAAACGTAGCAAGGTTAAGGCAGAAACCATTCCGGGCATGAAGCCCAGACTGTGGAATGCACCAAGGACAAGACGAAGGAGCCGAAACTAACCCCCAACCTTACATTGTGATTCTTGAATAGGAACACCACAGTGTAAAAGCATTTTGAGGGAGGGTTGTTTTGTTTTGTTGGGGAAGTGTTGTTTGTTTTGTTTGTATAAGAACTGTATTGGAGACTAGCCCTTTGTCCTGCCTATATTTTTATATAAATTAAACAAATGAGTAGATTCTTTTGTACTTTTTAAAAATTATTTTCATCCCTCTCTTCATTTTGGTATGTTAAATTGTGCTATGATCTTACAATGTCACATTCTTTCTGTTTCTTTGTATGCTTGCTCCCAGATTGAATAGAAAGTGGGTGTTATCAAATATTGTCTCTGTTAGCTGATACTTTGAGGTATTTGAATAGTTATATGTGGGGAACAGGTTGCCATTTTAGAAGGTAAACTTCCCAAAGACAGTATGCTTCTGAATTTCAGATGCTTGGAACATGCATGAGGGGAAGGCTTTATACCTTGCTTGTAGGTCTTTGAGATGGAAAGGGTTGAGCACTGCTAGACTCTTAGCATAACCCTTCTGGTGTTCTTATGTTGGGGGGGCTCATTTGCCAGGGCCTCATTTAAGAGGAGCATGTAGAAATTACAGCTTTTTCCATTAATGCTGTGAACTTTTTTCTGTTGTGCAAAAACTTTAGGTTGGTTTTGATCCACATCATCATATGCGAGTCCCAGGCATCCCTCCGAACCTGACAGGCATCCCAGGAGGAAAACCGTGAGTGTTAAACATACTGACGCTATCACGTTATTAAGCTTTGTTCCTTTTTCTTTCCTCCGATACTCAATTCCATGAGAGGCAGAGGGTGGTTAATCCTTGTTTTAATCTTAAAAGCCTATTTGGCAGTTATTCCCATAGGTGAGTGTTCGCCAAGGGTATCAGATGCTGTGGATAAAAGAGGGGATGGGGATGGGGTTAAACTTCTACACTTGGACATGTTGGACTAAGGTAGCATGACTTGGCACAGAAATGCAAATTGCAAATGGGTCTCTGGTGTGCATGTCTTCTATTCTGCTTCTTGGTTTAAAAATAATTCTTTTGTGCACAAAACAAGCCCTGTAATCAATTGCAGACTTAGTGGATTCCAGAAACAGCATTGTGCAAAGAAAGGAACATTGAATTGTTCTGTTTGATTGAAAATACTGAAAATAATTATGGTATCATAATGTACAAATACATCCTTGATAGACCGGAAAACATGACATACTGTAACAAGCTTTGCAGGACCCCTAAGAGCAAGGAAGAAAAGTATTATGGAACTAAAAGGAAGAAGTTTTTATTCTCTCTTCCCTTTAAATGAAGAGAAAATAACATGGTGATCCAGGACATTTGTTTGTGTATTTGTGGCACTACACTTCCTTTTGCAAGCAAAAAAGAAATAATTCAATAAAGTCACAGAGCTGTTGAGAATAGTGGAAAACTATTCAGAATTCTCCCTCTAAGAAATCTGACATGAGGTGGAATACTGATTTCTCTTTTTTCTGCACATTTTGAACTTTTGTTTTGTTTAATTTTTTTGCTGTTTCTGTCTTACATGCCTGGAAGTTGAAGTTATGTTAAATGGAAGCAGAGTTCTTATGTCCCTAATGGTGCAGTAAAATTTTGGCATGGGTTAGGAGAGAGAAGGTAGTTCCAGTTCTATTCACTACTATTCACAACTATTACACACACGGTTATTCACAACTATTACAAACGCTGTTATTCACAACTATCGCAAGATACAAAAGTTGCAAGATATTAAAGGGGATCCAATTTAAGAATGACCTTCAGGGCCATGAAGTAAATCCGTAGTTTTCTGTTCTCTGGCATGATTTTATGGAACATAAGTATGCCAATTTTTACAGGTTGGCTTTGCCTGTTCAAAAGCCTAGTATATGCAAAAATACACAAAAAAGAGAAAATGCCATTTTTTGTACTGCTAAAAATGCTAGAATGTATTTAAATAAAGCTTGCTGCTCAGTCATCAACTTCATGCTACAAATATAGCAGCAGCAGATCTCTTCCGAGAGATTTGTAAGCTATCTTCAGAGGCCTGTGTGAGTTTTCCACATGAGTACTACTGCTACAAAAAGACTAGTTTCTCTGCATCTATGGCCATATAATATGTTCTGGCTGTGTCTTCAATAAAGTTGTGCTTGGTTACAAAAGTGCTCTAGCACATCACATTTTAGAACAAAAATTTGACCCCTGTAGTGCTCTCCCTAGCAGAGTGTTTGAGATGAAGTTGTTGATAGGTTATTCACAAGTGGCCAACTGGCAGTCTCATACAACATGTTCTTCTTGGTGAGGCTGACTGTTGCCATGTCAGTTCAGCATTGATTGGTCTGCCGTTCTGAAACAAATATAATTCCTTGGAGTCTGTGTGAAAAAGTAAATGCAGGGCTATAAAAATGTGGCATGTGGCTAAAGAAGTTATACATCACTATGGATGTTTTTTCTCAGTTAATATTTGAGAATGCCCTTAATACATGCCATAGTGTTCTTCGGGGTGACTCATTAAAATATGTTTTTCTCTTTTTTTCCTCTTAGAGCTTATTCATTTCATGTTAGTGCTGATGGGCAAATGCAACCTGTACCTTTCCCTCCGGATGCCCTTATTGGGCCAGGGATCCCACGCCATGCTCGGCAGATTAACACCTTGAACCATGGGGAAGTGGTGTGTGCAGTGACTATCAGCAATCCTACAAGACATGTGTATACTGGTGGGAAAGGCTGCGTCAAGGTCTGGGATATCAGCCATCCAGGAAACAAAAGCCCTGTGTCTCAATTGGATTGTCTGGTAAGTAAAGAGACAGATCAAGGTAGAAGGTGTGATGGTAACAAGACAGTCCTAGAAGGGCTTAGTCATCATTGGTGGTTGTAGAAGCTGTAAATGACATGCTCACTTCGATGCTTCTGTGTATAGGTGATTTTTTTTACAGTAGGACTTAAAAACATTTATTATTCCATTTTACCAACTGCTTAATCCATTTATCACCTATTTTAAACTGTAGAATTTAATTTAATTGTTTCAGTGGAACCTGTCCCTTTTGATAAGAGGTTTCAGCATTGATGGCATAATTTGTGAATATGTCAATTTAGGCAATATACTGTGTGTGTTTTTAAATTTAAAAAAATTGTTTAGCTTTGCGTGTAGCCAAGAGAAAATAACGTATTGTGATAGAGATTGAAATTGTTGCCTGAATCAAAAATCTGTACTACTTAAAGGCAGGCAAGTGCTCCAGGGAAGTTTTCATCAAGCTGGAGCATTTTGATTCTTGACAGCATATTTCCATTAACTTAGTGAGGCTACACTGACTTAAATGTGCTGGCTTAGCTAGTGTTGACAAACCCATTTTTGATGTTCCAGTCTTATTGAGTAAGCTTCCATGGAATGATATAGTACACTCTCCCCCTTTCTTACTTCTCTTCTCTCTTCCCCGCCTCAATAACTGAATAATTTTATTTATTTATTTATTTATTTATTAGATTTTTATACCGCCCTATCCCCGAGGGATAATCATGGGACTCTTTTCAGGCTTGGAGGTTAGGGAAGACCCTTGCAATAATCCTGAAATGATAAGCATGTATCCAAGGATGAGGGCAATGCTTAGCCATTATATACCTATTCAAAGAGTTCCAAGCACTTTGTCTATGTTATTTCAGTTTTGCTTGTGATAGTCCTGTAAAGGGCAGAATTATTTTCCCCCTATTGGCGGTGAGGTACTCAAGTGAATTTTAATGACTTCCCAAAGGCTTACTAATCAGTTCAGAGATAATATTTGAATCCAGGACTGTTTGGTTTATAGCTATGTTGTAGCCATTATGGTTTTATAGCTCTAACCCCACATACCATCCTATCCTAGCATGAGAGCCTGAAGCTTGGTTCACTATCCTCCCCTCTTAGCATGTGATCAGGCAAAAATCTCCATAAAGGTTTTATATAGGAACATATGAATTATTTGTGTATGCCTACCGGAGCCACCATTTGTTACAAACTTTTCTCCGTGTCATTTGCCCTGTGGTACAACATCTTCTGCTGTAATCTGCAAAGTGGTTTGTTAGACAATCTTTGGAAAATAAAATATTATAAAGTAATAATACTTGCTGATCTTAGTCTAAATGCTCAGAGTTTTCTTTGGCATTGGCAGCAAATCTTAAAAAGGGATTGTCTACTGAAAACTGTATTAATCTCCTTCAAGGGGTTAAACTAACAGAATGTTAGCAGTGAGTTCTGTGTTTTTATTTTTCAATGTAACTGGCTACATAAGCGTTCAGCTACATGAGCTTCAAACTGTTTGGGGCTTGGTGTGGGTCTGTGCTTTTTGATGCTAATTAAGATTAAATATCTCTCACTGCTGAATTTTGTAGATCAAGTTTAAGTACTTCCCTAATGTCATGTAATTTTCTGGCATTAATCCACTTTATCATTGTCATAAGTATAAATGGCTCATTAAAGCCAAGAGGGAATACAATACTTTTATGGATTTCTGCTCTCATGTTAATGCTGTTTTCCTTTCCTCATGAGTAATTGTTTGATGGATTCTGTCTCCACAGAACAGAGATAACTACATCCGCTCCTGCAGATTGCTCCCAGACGGCCGCACCCTGATTGTCGGTGGGGAAGCCAGCACTTTATCCATTTGGGACCTGGCAGCTCCAACTCCACGTATCAAAGCGGAATTGACGTCCTCCGCTCCAGCCTGCTATGCTCTAGCAATCAGCCCTGACTCCAAGGTCTGCTTCTCCTGCTGCAGTGATGGGAACATTGCCGTGTGGGATCTGCACAATCAGACTCTAGTTAGGTAGGTCAACCAAGCTTGGATTCTTTGGCTGTGATGAATTTCTTGACTATAGCCTGTATTTGCTTTTCTAGGGCCACTTCAATAGAGCCATACATAAAAAGCAGCCAGAAATTGAGTGCCTACATGCAGTATTTCGAACTCACCGTGCTATTGGGCCAGTGATATTTTTTGTAGTCTCTTGTTTTCTTGGATTCTTTCCATTCTATGAAGAGACCATTTCCTGATTAGGTGTAATCTACCAACGGCAATGAGGAATTACTACCCATAGTGATCTGGGCCTTATACTTTCTTACCCTGTTTTCCCATTATTGTTGCAATGTATGTATGTGTAAGTGTAACTTACTTCTGAGAGCCATGGATAGGTCACTAGGCTTTGAACCTAATTAAACACAGATAAGATGTAAAGCAGCTCGATACTGGGAATTCTTAGCTACACATTGGTTTGCAATTACCTCCAGTGGAAAGAAACCCAAAGTTGAAACTAATAACCTGTAAAGAATTTGAACAGTAATTGTATATGAATGTTTGGAACATCATAGACTAATAATCCTGTGCAGGCTGTTCTGAACTAAAGTAGCTGTAAGAAGGTAAATTTAAGACCCTGTGCCAAGAACAATACTTAAGCTTGTGAAAAAGGGTTTGTTGTAATTCAAAAGCTTATTCCCAGCAAATAGAAAATTAATTTGGTTTTCTGAAAGCATTGTCTTTCTCCCTTGTGTTTTGATTTCTGAACACCTTGCTGCACCTGAAGCACTTTCAAATGCCCATCTCAAAGCAGATGTATTTCTAAACTGCCGTGTTTGTACCATATTCCACTTTTCTCCTAACTTGGCATTTTCAGGCAATTCCAAGGCCATACAGATGGAGCCAGCTGCATTGACATTTCTAATGATGGCACTAAGCTCTGGACAGGAGGTCTGGACAATACAGTGAGGTCCTGGGATCTGAGGGAAGGAAGACAGCTACAGCAGCATGACTTCACATCACAGGTGCTTTCCCACTAAAAACCATAACATGTTAGACAGTGTTTGTTTTTATAGAAAGATCAAGAAGGGCATCCACAGAAGAATCTTTTCTTTTGTTTTATTCACTGATTTTCATAAGGGATAAAAATAATCTCCACCCAAAAGCATCACAAGCTTGGAAAAACCCAAGTCTTTCCCACCACCTCTGTAAGGAGCCACAGCCTTTTAATAATATAATGTGGTTGTCAAACTACATGACAACTATTGATGATAAGTTGTCCTGTCTGTAGATCTGTCTCCAAGCTAATGTCTAAAAACAACTACCGTATATACTCATGTATAAGTCGAATTTTTCAGCACATTTTTAATGCTGAAAAAGCTCCCCTCGACTTATATGCGGGTCATTAAAATTTTTTGTGTGTTTTTACTTTGCCGGCCAGTAGGGGGCGCAGTTTTTATGCTAGCATCACCAAAATTTCAGGGTACCCTCAGAAGACACTCCTGATGATACCAGCCAAGTTTGGTAAAGTTTGGTTCAGAGAGTCCAAAGTTATGGACCCCCAAAGGAGGTTCCCCCATACCCCATTGTTTTCAATGGGAGCTATTAGTAGATGGGTCTACCCTTTTGAGGGTCCATAACTTTGGACCCTCTCAACCAAACTTCACCAAACCTGGCTGGTCTCATCAGGAGAGTCTCTTTATGACACCAGCCAGGTTTGGTGAAGTTTGAGTCAGGGGATCCAAAGTTATTGATCCCCAAAGGGGATGCCCCATCCCCCATTGTTTACAATGGAAGCTAATAGTAGATTTTCCATTTCTGATAATATCCCTCTTAAAATCTAAGTTGGGTTACATTTGGACATTCAGATGATGATGAGGAATCCAGTTTTGGAGGATTTTAACTCTTGTGTTTTAGCTTGGTTGCTGGTTGAGCTAAGGTTTTTGTACTTTTAAAGTTATTGTTGAGACCATATTGTTCTTGTTGACCCTCTTTTCCACTTACAGAGCCAGTTTACTGTTTTTCTTTGAAATAAATATTCAAAAACATTTAACCTACTGATGCCTCAATTGATGTAATTTTATTGGCATCTATTTCTATTTTTGAAATTTACCAGCAGCTGCTGCATTTCCCACCCTCGACTTATACGCGAGTCAATAAGTTTTCCCAGTTTTTTGTGGTAAAATTAGGTGCCTCGACTTATATGCGGGTCGACTTATATGCGAGTATATACGGTAATCTTGCTCAAGTCTGAAATAAATTTGACATCTTCGTTAATACCGTATGTTAAATATCATTAATTGATAAGTTTTGTATGTCAGCTGCTGCATCTTAATATACTACAGAAGTCTGATTTACATTTTTGAAATTTTATGTGGTAGACAAAAATGAGTTTTGTCATTTCCAGTAGTATCAAAACAGGCTGTTTAGAAAGCATCTCATGTTCCCCTTTTAATCATTAAGCTATTGTCTTTTTATTTCCAGATCTTCTCTTTGGGTTATTGTCCAACTGGAGAATGGTTGGCTGTAGGGATGGAAAACAGCAATGTTGAGGTTCTGCATGTCACTAAACCGGACAAGTATCAATTGCATCTTCATGAGAGTTGTGTGTTGTCCCTGAAATTTGCTCACTGTGGTAAGCAATTGAATATACACCAATAGTTTCTTTCATTTGTCAAACATGTTTCACCTGAAAATAGGAAGTGGGAACCAGGTGTTTGATGTAGTATAATTTTTGAGGCATGATTCAATTTTAATACCTCATATTTTAATAAAGGGGCCTGGTGCATATGGTGGTTTTCACCAAGAAGGGGAATAGAGAGAATCTATTCTGAGGATATAAAACTCTGTTTTCCAACAGCTTCTAATGGTAATATCTGATTTCAGGCAAGTGGTTTGTAAGCACTGGAAAAGATAATCTTCTGAATGCGTGGAGAACACCTTATGGAGCAAGTATATTTCAGGTAAAATTATAGAAGCAGGGGAGCTCAAACATTAACTGTTCCCCCATCCCATCCATCTCACCTAAGATCAGATGTACCTATCATCAGCCTTTCCAATAGGTCAGTCTGTGCAATCTACACCATTGTGCATCAGAAATATATGTTTGTGCTTCAGAAATGCCATCTATCTAAAAACTGCCTCGATGGTTTTCCATGTGAGGTGGCAGTTGCGTAGCTATTTCCCAGTTTCACAAGTTCAAGCATCAAATATCATGTTTATTTTCAATTAACAACTACAATTGTGATTTTTGTTGCCTGTTCTATTATACATATATTTAAAATGTATATCTTGCATTCTTCAGTCCATGCAGGCTTTTGAATTAGCTTACAAACCAAAACAGCTGTGCAATAAAAATATGATTATACATTAAAAACAGTCTAATAGTATCTTCAATAGTGGAAGGAAATGGAGTGGACCCTCAAGCAAAGATCTTAATAATATTAACTTGAGCAGGCCTAGCTAGTCCATTTCAGATAAATAAATGCTTTCATGCTTAACACAGTTTTCTTTGCACTGACAAAAAAAGATGTGGCAGAAAGCTGTACATAATCATGGCTCCTTGGCACATGTATTTGCATGGTACATGTAGGTAGAAAAGATGCCCACTTTCTGTTCATACATCTATAGAAGATGTAATATGTGCAAATAAAAACAAAAATGTGATGTGTTAATATGATCAAAGTGATGCTCACTACATAGTTCCCCCCTCCTTAGGATAAATGTCTTGTTTCATTGAATAGTATCACTTGAATGTTGTATACAAAATATGAAGCTAGCATGATGCAATGGGTTCCAGACTGTGTGCTGAGTGTTCTTGAGACAGTCACGATTAATCAGACTGACAAAACAAACAAGGAACTCAATGTATTTTGCTATATTCAATGCATTTTACTAATTTTTGCTGCCAAGAAGTCTTTAAGCCTTGTGTTGACTTTCAACTTTCCGTTGGGAAAGCTATAAGATCACACAGATTTTTACTTAGTTTGTTACTGTATGCATACAGTGCTATTAGACACACAGCACTTGACAGTGATGTATTTCAACTATTCTCAAATCTACCATCTTTAAGATCTCTGGGTGACCTTTGACCAGTTACCAGTTTTATCTACTCACAAGGGTATTGCAAAGATAAAATGGGGATTTGTTCATGTGCCTCAACCTATATTCCTTGAAGAAGGATGCAGGACAAATGTATGATATATGACACAATCAGCGGGCATAGCTAAACCGGTATTCTCTAACAGCCAATATAGAAGTTGAAAGAAATTGATTTATTGTGGTTGGTGAACTTATTTGAATCTGAGCCGGAATGTTGAACTGTCTTTTCCCACAATGTGTTTATTACTTGGGTTTGATTCAATTTGTAGTGAGTAAGTTTGGAGAATGATACTAGAATAGTGGTTCTGTGGGTGTCAGACTAACAACCTGATCTGTGATGAAGGCTGTGAAAAGTTACAAAAAGCCTGCAGCTTGTCTTGGATTGTGGCAATTTACCATCTCAAAGCTGTAATCTGTAACTAAATCTTTCTCCAACCAGTGTTGCAATATTTATTCTTAGGTATTTTTAGGGAATATTTAAAATTTCACAAACCTCTGAGGGTTCCAACTTTTGAGCTGAATCAATTACCTATTCCAGCAACTAGCCAAGAGTAGTAATGTTGCTAGGTATTTCGCTCATGTCTTGCTTGTAAAATATGGAGAGAATCTAGCCAGATAGAATCTTTGTAGAATGGCAAACTCTCTGTTGGGATATGTACACATTAAAAAGCAATATTGAGAGGAATTTGTACTGTTGATGCTGAACATTGAATATGGAAGAAATCCATCAGACTTTGAGCCAAGTCAAAAATAACAATAATACTTAGGTCATTTGAACATCCTTCAGTTACTTTTTCCGAATGGATCTTCCTTACTACTTTTTGGGACCACTGTGCAGTCTCACATCAGAAACTACATGTGCTAGTTGAGACCCCTCTGGAACTTCTTTTGGCACCATGAACCAACCTTTTCTTGAGCAGAAATGTTTTCACACCCATTCCTTTGTGTTCCTGCCCAGTTCTTACGGTGTGATAATTAACTCTGGTTGCTTTCACTGTGGTTCCTGAATGCAAATATCACAAAATCACTTTTAAGCTGTTGCACGTTGTACCAGATCAGGAGCCAGCATTTGCAGGCTCCTGAGGACTTTTTTTTTCTTGGTTCGCGTTGCTGTAGTATCCCTGAGTTCTTCTGGCCTCTGCACATTGCAGTTGGTTCTGCAGGGCTGCAGAATATCCTCCCACACCTCAATTTTTCACTGCAGATTTTCTCTGATTTGATTTTGGTTCTGTTTGGCTTGGCACATAAAGCTTGTGGTTTTTCTGGGATTACTGGGTTCTACAGTGGTTCTATTAGGTTTGTTGTTCATTTTTCCATGGGAGACATTTGACCAGTGATTGCTGCTTTCAGGCATGGCTTTTGCCTTTGAAACAGGTTTTGTGTTTCCCCCCCCCCCCCCATGCCATAAGAAATCATGGAGGCTGGCTGGGGACACCTTGGTTTAATTCAGGGGTCCATAGAATGGACTCCTTGGGTTCCAGTGTAATTTTGGAGTCTATACCTTTAAAAACAACTCCCAGCTATCCAGAAAAAATTCCCATAGGGAATAATAAACCTGAAAATCAGAAAACAAAACTCAAATCTGAATATCATACCAGTAATTAGTTTTCAGGAATCTTGGGGATAGAAATATTTTTTAGATCCAGTATGCCCAAAGCTGAAAAATAATGGGGGTGGGGGGGGGGGGTATGCACCTAGTGGCAACACAGTTATGGAAGAGGACATGGAGTTGATAGAATTTGTTTTAGTACAGAAGGTGTCTAAATCATCTTAGATTTCAGTATGTATATAATGGTTGAAATATTGGAACAGATGTGTCAAAGAATGGTTAATAAAACACTCCTTTTTCTCTTTTTTCATTCTGATTATATAGTCCAAAGAGTCCTCTTCTGTGCTTAGCTGCGATATCTCTGTGGATGACAAATACATTGTCACTGGCTCTGGGGACAAGAAAGCTACAGTCTATGAAGTTATTTATTAGAGACAAATCTGAATGAAAATCGTTCTCCTCCTTGTAGCACTTTGCTGAAAATTTGCTGAATTTTCTCTCACTCCTTCACAAACCGAGGACTGAAAACATTCATCATAAACCTGGAATTTTCCCCACCAAATTTGATATTTAGTAACAAATATTCATTAAGAACTTATAATACCAAATCTCCAGCAGTCTACATGGAAGAAGATGGAATAAGCATACTTAACAGGGAACTGACTCTTTTAACTATGTATTATAGATGTAATGTATTTATTTTGGTTAAAAGAAATATTTTTAACAAGGAACTGACTAAATAAAGTAGTCTGCTTCTGCCTTGGATTTAAAGGTGCGTTCGTTTTTTTTATTTTTATAGTGTTGGGAAGGCTGGTTGTGGGAAAAATTACAATGTATTATAAAAGGAGGGTGCACATAGACTATTTACCAGCTTTGAGTGGTGCTTTTTGAAAAATAATACATAAATGTCAAAGGCAAATGGCTGATTTGCATGAACCTCTAGAGTGGCAAAGGCTGTACATGACAGAAGAAGAGCATCTTATTTGACTTTATGCACTAGGCTTGCCTGTCTTGTCTCTGAACCTTCTAAGTATCTAAAGTTGGACTTAAAAGATGGACTTTTTATTGTAAGTCAGCTTGAGTTGTTGAGATATGGCAGGGTATAAATGTAATAAATAAATAAACAAAATGTACAGGACTTCAAAAAGTCCAACACTGATAGGCGCCACTCATACAGACTTTTCCCAATGAGTAGGTTATACATAGTGTAACACCCATGCGGTGAATGGAAATTCAAAGGAAAAATGATAACAGTAAACTTTTTTGTACTGTTATGCTGTGCACTGTTCCTTTTTACCCAATAAGTCATTACTGTACAAGTTCATGGCCTGATTGAGCAATTTCTTCAGGAAATGAAGATAAAGCACAATGATGGTGCAAGATATTTCCCCTCCCACTTATTGAGGCCCATGTTTGGGGGCAAATATGATTACTGCATTTGCTATCAGTGGCAAGTTTAACTGTTGCCAAATTCACATGTACACATAAATGCATCTAACGAAGTTACCAAATACTTGAATACCAAATTCACACAAAGCTGTTCTTAACTTCTATAATAATCTGTCATTTACAGTGGTTTATAAACAGAGCTACATACAATGTTATGCTTTTGACACCTATAAATACAGTGCGTGGTTCAGGTTTTTTAATATCACTTTTCTTTTGTGTGTTTCAGCAAGAAGTACAATAACCTGTCTCAAAGAATCACCTTCATCCCTCCTGGACATTTTTACCACATTTCTTTGAAAAGGGAGATGTGTGTCTTTGGGCAATTTTGCAGTTACAAAGATTACAGAAAAATATTTGATATATTCATTGGAAATGGCACTGAGAAGGGAATGGATTTCTACAAGTGTACAAACTATAAAAGCGGGGACCTTAGAGGTAGGATTTAGAAGAGCACTCATTCTGAAGTGCGGAACAGAATGGATTTTCACTTGGGAGAAGGACTTTCTTTATTTACCGCCAGTTCTATCCAAGTCTTAGTTGAACGTCCCTGAAACGGACGCAGGCTGAGCCATTGTGCCAGAAACATTGTGATATCTTTTTATGTTGTTGTTGTTGCTGTTAAACTATGACCTGTGACATATTTTTTGAATGCTTTAAAAAAATCTTTAAGTCTGTGGATCTGCTGATGTACAGTGCCTTTGCTGCTATGGATCAAAATCAAAAGAACTGTGTAGATAAACCTTTATTGTGTAAGTAGAAAATTACTTAATTTCATACTAGAAATGGGTTAATGCTGCAAGTTGAAATGGACTGTTCATTGAAGTTCCAAATGTGGTAGCAAAAAAAGTGTTTTAAGTGCTCAGTGTTTGATGTCATTAACAGTTTCGTAATACTCTACAGTGTAGAAAGATTTTGATACTAAACTGTGTCATTGTACATAGTTCTAATGCATTGTATTGACCACAAGTACTTCTATAATGGTAGATTATTGTTTGTGCATTCAAACTTTTAAGCATTAAACATAAGTAACTTGTAAGATGTCATTTTCCTTATTTACCCCTTCCCAGCTGCATTGCAAGTTTAGAATACCTGACAGATGTAAAGGTTTTTTCAAACTTCAAAGTGAACAATGTGTAGGTAAAGGTCACTTTTTCATCCATCTGTATGTTTTCAGCTAGCTTTATTAGTAGAAACCAAATATGACAAGACCCCAAACCTTTGAGCCTGCAGGCACCTTTGGAGTTCTGTCACATCATGGCAGGCATAGCCAAAAAAATGGCTGCCACAAAATGGCTACCTCAAGAGGTCAACCCAGCCACACAGTGACTGATCTTTGAGCTGGGGCAGCAGCTACTGACAAAGCAGTTTTTTAAAAGCCTCCATGGGCACCATACAAGGTACATCTGGTGTATTATCATGGTAAGTGCATTTTCTGGATCCTTTGTTAGAGCCAAGTAAGATTTCAGTTCAGCACTCATCTCCCACTCATGTCTTTTTCAGAACTATCTTGTTTCATGTTTAAAGAAGTCATATATTTTTTCCTCAAGAAACACTGGGAATTGTAGTTCAGTGGTTTGAGCGGGTGGTCTAGGAGTACCTACCAGAGAATTCACAGCATTCTTGAAAAGTTACAATTCTCAGGAATAGTCATAGCTTTGTGGAATATAAAACTGATGTAGGGTGTAGATATGTCCTTAGACTTTATCTCTCTGTTTCATTTATTTTCCAATTAGGCTGTTTTGCAAGTTCCAAGACTTAAAAGACATAAATGCATAGATTTTTACTCAAACTACATATTTACCTCTAGTTTGAAAAGTAGCATACAGGATTCCTCTTCATCACTGACAAGACTTATTTCCTGTCATTACAAAGACACAGAAGATGTGTATAGTTTTTAGAAGCCCTTAAGAGCAACCCCTTGATCAAATATGGTTGATGCAACTGTCTAGGCTTTACTTCAAGATTTGATACTACTTTTCCTTTAGTCAGAAAGAATTCTCATCTGTTCATTCTTTCTTTTTTCCCCAGTTGCAGGGAGGGAAGTAATACTTAGTGTTGAATCCAATGTGGAGCAGGCGCCCTCCTTTTTGAGCCTGTGGACACCTTTGGGATTCTGACAGGGCTATAGGCAAAATCACCAAATGACTATGACAAGAGGAAAAGTCAACCACAATATGTCAGTGAGTGAGGCGATGCAAAATTCTAGCAGCGTGCTTAAACATTTCAGAAAGCTTCTTAAAATTAATGTATGGTTTACAAATATTCTCTTACATGTGCACAGCTTCCCTTCAGTGCCAGAGTGAAGACTGTTGTGCTGTGGCAGAGGAAGCTACTGCTGGAAGCATTTTTTTTTCTAATTTGCTCAGCCTATCAGAAGCCTACCTGGCCCACCCCATTTTCTAAAAATACATGGTGGGTAACAGGGAAGGTTTCCGTGGGTACCATGGTGCTATGTTTTAGAGCTTCTTTCTCTTGACTTCAAAAGCCTTAGTCCTCGGTCACCAGGTCTTTAATAATGATGAGCCTCTTTTTCCCACCTAGGTTGCAATGTGCTTGTGACGAAAAATCTGGATGCTCTGATTTGGCTTGCAATGGCTGACCCTGGTTTAGGGCTGTTCAAAATGACACACTGAATAACATCATAATCAGCTATGCAAGCTCATACAATCCCTATGCTACCACACTTGAATCTGGGCTTGAAGCCAGCATGAAGCAGCCCACCATGCACTACAGGATTGTCTTAATCAGCCCTTAATGAAAAGCAGTCAGCTGTCCATCTTGCCCGACTGATGGTGTATGCCTATGATAGCTTAATTTAAGCCATGTTTTAAGTAAGTAGCATTGTTCGAAGCATTAATGCTGCTGCTTTCTTTCAGATGCCTTTCTTTGGGGACAGTATTTGTTTCAGTGTGAGATAAAATATGGTTTATTGACTCATGTATCTTTATTTGAGGAGCCATTTATTTAATCTAGTCAGATATTTCAAATGAATGTGCTCAGATCAAAAGCTCTATGATGACATCAGTAATTGCCAGTGAATGTTTGTGCTCTGTACAGTTCATATACTGTGTACCATACAGAGTAACTAGTGTATAGTCATAATTGGAGGGGGAGGAGTCTTTCAGATTAGAAAGTGAGTTGTAAAAGATCCTGGTCACTAATGTTTGGAGGGTTGATTAATTGTTGGTTGTGTAATATGGTTTAGGACAGTAATCAGGGTGGTATTGAAGTGATGGAATGGGGACAGAATGGTCAGGCAATAGCAAGTCCCATATTTTCCAAAGTTTCCCTTCACATTCACTAGGAGAGTTGAAGCTTGAAGAAATGTGTTGCAGAAGATAATCTTTGACAAGCTCTTAAATAATGCACTTGCCACATCTGCTTTTGAACTGAGTTAGTGAACATAGCCCTTGAGAATACATATTTCTTCTGGTATTTGGAGTACTGCATCTTCACCTCACAGTGTGATTTTTTTTTCTAATGTCAAAACCAGTAAATGTTTTTACTTTTACCCAATGATTTTCTGTCTTGGTTACAAGGAAATAGTATTATGATGTCTTTTTTATTATTAAAAAAGGCATAACCTGACATTTACAACATGCCCATAAAATTGCTGTTAATCACAGTGAAGCAAGTCTGTCTCCGTGTGGGTCCAGCTGAAAAACATTGGTTGCATTTTTAATTTTTATGTGTTTTTGTATTTTGTTATGTGTTTTGTGGAGGACAGTAAAGTTATATGATCACTCAAGAGCTTTTTTGAATCCCTCTAAGATATGAAACTAGTATTCAGAGATTACAATATATTAGAAAAATAGTATTGTAAGTTTTGGACCAACTTGGATGCTATGATTAGTACAGCAAATATAACATATTAATAGGGCTTCAATCACTTAACAGATAAAGTGTTGCATTCAGTGTAACTTGTGGAGGCAGTAAATTTTCATCATTTAATGGGTAATCATTATCATTTAATCTTAAAGATATCCAATGTCAACAAATCTAATTTTAGCAAACTCTTTTGTACACTATGTATGTTAATGTTCAAGGTTGTTTTAGAGAGTAGACGTGCCCGTGGGAAGTAGGGTTTAAACCTCCATTCTTTGAGGAAGCCCACTGTTTATTCTCAGCCTAATTTACCTCAGAAAGGTGGCTATGGAGATGAAATGAAAGAAAAAAAAATATGCACTGCCCTTCACTTTTTAGAGAGAGAGAATGAAAAATTAAAACTTTAAAAAATATCCAACTAATGAAATGAAACTAAAAGTCAGTTTTTTTAAAAAAGAGTGTTTTCTTTGTGTTACTAATATGAAGCAGTTAAGGTCTTCATATGGAACCCTTTTCAAAAGAAAAAAACCAGTCAGTACAATACTTTAAAAAACCCTTTGATTTTAAAAAAATCAGTTCCTAAAAGTACATTACGAGAACTATGTAATGTCTCAAGAGTGCTATGCAAGTATGTAATTTTACAGAGTCTAAATCATCTGAAGTGTGCTCAGTTGCCTAGCATTGGCCCGTTTCAGAGCAAGAGGTGGATAGCATCTAAACCTAGATATGAAGAGAGTGCCCTGCCCCCCCCACTCCCCAATTATGGATCCCTGTGCTTTTGGAAAACTGCCTTTTAATACCTCTCTCTAATGTACACCCAAAATCACTGGTTGCTTTTGAAAAATTAGATATGTAGTGCACTTTTGATTTGAAGTATCTAGGGTCATTCTACTAATAGGTAATTTGCCAAGAGAGACTGGAACTGAAGTGGAAAGCTCTTTGCCTGGCTGATGGATAAGTGGAAGGAAGGTAAGTGTGTGCATAATGTCAAGAAGTTCCTTTAAACCAAACGGAACTCCTTGGCTGCCAAAACTCCATCTCTGCCCCAAAGTTGGCAACCAGAGTCTCTCATCAGGAAGGCTTACTTAGAATAGGAAGACTTGATCAGTTACTGGGTAGTGTGATCCTCAAGGGTTCTTGAACAAGTATGGAAGCCACAAAATAGTGCGAGGCTTATGACTGATTAATTTATTTAAGTAGAGTACAAGTAACTAGACAGAACAGGTTCAGACAACAAGACACCAAATAACCTTCATTTTCAGCCTTCCAGTGCAGCCACACATGTGGGACTGCACCTGCATGCATGCCAGCCAATTGGCAGATCTCCATCTAGCTCTAGCACTATGGAGGGGATGCCTCTCTCTCCCAGTCAGGAAATGTGGGAGATTTTCCCACTCAGAGTCACATATACTGGGTGGCAGTGGTGGGATTCAAATAATTTAACAACCGGTTCTGGTGGTGGGATTCAAATAATTTAACAACTGGTTGTTTACAAGCATCATTTTAACAACCGGTTCTGCCGAAGTGGTGCAAACCTGCTGAGTTCCATCACTACTCGGTGGGGTGTCCCCTCTACCCTCTGTTCCTTTCTTGCCACCTTAGTTTGCAGTTCAGCTCTACTCTGCAGTTCAGCTCTACTCTATCTATTGTCTGCATGCTTCTACAATTTACTTTCTTCTTCAGGTTTTCCCACTTGAAATGGCCTCCAAGTCAGGCTTTAAGAAATGTACCATTTATGGTACAAAGATGACTAAATCTGACAGCCATGACTGCTGTCTCCTGTGTCTCAGTGAGACACACAATGTGCAGGCCTGTAAAATCTGCATGAGCTTTAATTACAAAGTGAGGGCTGACTTAAAGCAGCCCTTTGGGAGCATACCCTGGCAGCCACTTCTCTCCACCCCAATACTTAGACCCCTGAAGCTGCATCAGTTATATCAGTACGGGCCATAGTGACCTCGCAGATGGCCAAATCCCCAGCAAACCATTCACTTTTCCAGTAGTCTTAGAGCTCTCCCTAAGCGTGTCTGGTTTGCTGTGGTCAAACTGAAAGATGCTTATTTCCATGTTTCCATTCACTGCAGTCATCGAAGATGTGTGTCTATTATGGCAATGAAATATTCTAGTATGCCTCCTCACCCTTTTGACTGGCTAAGGTGCCCAGGGTTTTTATGAAGTGCATGACAGCTGTGGTAGCATACATTCGGACCCAGGGTAGCTCTGTTTTCCTCTATCTTGATGACTGGCACCTCGCGGTCCAGTCCAGGGAGATGTTGCTAGAACAAGTGCAACTGGTGACCTCACTTTGCACCTCCCTGGGCTTTATCATCAACTGGGCCAAATAAAGTTGAAACCTACCAAGCGGGTACAGCTCATCGGGACCCAGCTAGATTCCTCACAGCCCAAGGCTGTGCTCCCTGAGGATCAGGGAGCAGGGATTGAATCTATCCTCAGGTCCTTTTCAGTAGTCTGTCAGAGAATGTTGGGATTGATGGGTCAGACTAAACATGTGAAAGTTGCAGGGTTGGTTTAACCATTGGTGCAACTGATACAATATGAGTCAGAGACAGCATTTCTTTATTCCCTTTTCTCTCCTCAGGGCCCTTGCCTGAGGAGAGGATGCTGACAAACTCTCCAGAGACATTCTCTTCTGTTAGTGGGTGGCAGAGGCCATGGTCACTATTGATGCCTCTCAACAGGGCTGGTTCGCTCACTGTATGGACTCAGCGGCGAAGCTCCCAAGGAGCGGGGGGACGCGATGCACTGGGCTCACGAATTTGGGTCATGTGGGGGTGCAAAATCCCCCCGGCCCCTCCCCCTTTCTCCGCCTCCCCCTGCGGTGCCTCCCCCACACACTTATTTTAGAAAACCAAGCAGGCTGGAGAATAGGCCTTCCTGTTCTCTTCTCAGGAAGTTCTGTTCTCTTCTCAGGAAGTTCTGTTCTGTTCTCTTCCTGTTCTTCCTGTTCTCAGGAAGGCCTGTTCTGCAGCCTGCTCAGTTTCCTAAAGTGAGTGTGGGGGGGCGCTGCAAGGGGGCCACTGTGTGTGGGGAGTAATCACGCCGGCCCCCCGCAGTGCACCCCCACAGCTGCCCCCCCCACTCCCACTCACTTTAGAAAACTGAGCAGGCTGGAGAACAGGCCTTCCTGTTCTGGTGGGAACTACATTTCTCAGGGTCTCCTGGGAAATGTAGTCCCCCACCAGAACAGGAAGGCCTGTTCTGCAGCCTGTTCAGTTTTCTAAAATGAAATGTGTCAGGGGGGGAGTGCCACCGAGAACACCATTGGGAATGATTGTGATTCCCTAGCGACCCCCCCTCTTTGGCACCCCCCACACTTACTTTAGGAAACCAAGCAGGCTGGAGAACAGGCCTTCCTGTTCTGGTGGGAACTACATTTGCCAGGAGACCCTGAGAACAGGAAGAACAGGAAGAGAACAGAACTTCCTGAGAACAGAACAGGAAGGCCTGTTCTCCAGCCTGCTCGGTTTTCTAAAGTGAGTGGGAGTGGGTGGGGTAGCTGTGGGGGGGCGCCGCGGGGGGGGGGCGGCGTGATTACCCCCACACAGTGGCCCCCATGCGGCGCCCCCCACACTTACTGTAGGAAACCGAGCAGGCTGCAGAACAGAACAGGCGGGGGGGGGGAGCCAGAGTGTGCACCGGGCGCACTCTGGCCCAGCTATGCCTCTGTATGGACTTCTTAATTCAAGGGGTTTGGGATGTTTGTGCGTTGGCACTCCATATCAACATCCTGCAACTACAAGCAGTACAATTTGCCCTTACCTCCTTTGCAGATGTCCTGCACAACAAGAAGTTCCTGGTGCAGTTGGACAATTCTGCCACCATTCATGTGGGAGATCCGGTAGGAAATTGCGTAAATACAGTACCAATTTGCAATCAGTTGGGTTTTAACGAGTGGAAAAAAAAAAAAACACCCGACAGTCCGAGAAGGAGACTGGGGCTCCTTGATAGTAGGGATATGCCCTGTGTGCAAGCAAAACAGCTTGCACACAGAAAGCTAGCACAATAGGGAGAAAAACAGTCTAGAACAATCTCCCTGACATGCAAGATTTCTTTGCAAAACTGGGGGAGAAGGAATAGCAATTGCTCAACTGCAACCTGAAGTGGCACACTTCAGAAAGGCTTTACCAACTGAAAATATATTTCAACCCCAAGATTTCTAATTGTGTTTCTGGGTGTTTAGTAGTACGATCAGTAATGAAGGTAACATTGTTAACTAGAAGCAACATTTAGATGGCCTTAAGCAGGGCCCAGCCTCTCAGCCAAGGATACTCATTTGCAGTAGGAGGATAACACTGTTTATCTGCCATACAGAACTGTTTCAGGCATTTTATATGAACACTCTGAAATATGCTACATAGATTCTAAGCATTATGAAGTGAGTTCCCCAGAGTTCAACAGATTTCACTTCCACACAAATGTGTATGGGATTATCAGACATTATCACAGATGGGCTATCACTTGAATAATGTATATAGACTTGTAAGTTACATGGGCTCGTTATTTAGATATTTCTGCTCTAATGAAGTCTGAGTACAAGGACAGTGAGTGTAAACCAAATTTATTATCCTGTCTCTTCTCCAATCTGGTCTATGCTCATCACTTATAATAATAGGTTTTGTAAACTCTAAATTTCTGCTGATCAAATGACTTTTGCAGTCCATTAAAATTCCAGCTCAGTGAATTAATATTAAAGCAGCACTTGAATGAAAACATTGTTACACACAAGCTGTAGGAGTTCCATGATGCTTTTCTTAATACAATCGATGACTACCTTTGACTGCCTACTTCCGTTGAGGTTTTTTATGTGGCTTTGTTGGGATTTATCACAGGCTTTGTTTATCTACAGATTTGTGTGTCAGATGCTGTCAATTAGCAAATATGAGAATATTAAGGTTTCAAAGTTGGAACCAATGTATAACTGAGGTTTGCCGGTGGGAAGCAAGGTGTGAGATTGACTGGATAAAGTCTCCACTGTGATTCTCTGCCAGTTACAAAAGGTCTCAGCCTTTTAGTAAGTTTATGAAGAAAAGCTATGATTTGTTAACATGAAAGTGGTTCAAACTTTCTGTGGGTGACAAATTGTGTACGGTTTTTCAGAATATGAAAGTTTACCATAAAACTCTTACTGCTGCCAAGATAAAAGGAAACTTGGTAATTTCCTTAAATATTTTTGTATGCACAGTCACAGTTTTAGTTTATGTCATTGTCTGCACCAAAGATTACCAGTTTGTTGCAGTGGCCATAGATACCTTACAAACAGCAACTGTGAACTGCTGTTCTTCCTCTACAAACTCTTTAGTCATATTTAGGCAGGATTCGAAATGGCTTTCGTAAACTCTGATCTAGAAAGTCAAAGGGTCACAACAGTGGATCACAACTGGGTGCGCCTTCAAAGAGTGAGCCTTCTGTGTCTGCAAGTGGACTTTCATTTGGTTATTTCCAGCTGGCAGTGCTCTAAATGACTTTAGGTCTGAAAAGTAAGTTCTGCATATATTTCAATTATCTCTGAGACTTCTGTTGTTTCTGTGGCTATGTGATATTTCAAAATTTTATGTATCAATGCCTAACTCCAGTTATGATGACTGAAGATGAACCTCTTTCAATGTAGTAGGTAATATCCTTCATTGTATTACATGTATGAAAATTCTCTTAAAGCCACTGTGGGTTAAATCAATGAAAATATATGTTCATTCTGTTAGAATAGAGTCAGCAATTTTATTTTGGTGATTGTGATTAAAGGGGAACACAAGCTCAAGGTCACTTTTCCTGTAGGTATTTTAAAGAGCAGAAGCAGAAGGGGGGGGGGCATGGAATGGAATTAACTTAATTTTTTTCTGAGTATAACATTTTCCTTCGTTTGGAAGCCAATTTATTCATTAGGTCAAATCTCTGAATATCTGCACCAGTAGAAATGTAAGCCTTTAAAACTAGCTTATCTATTGAAATGGGTCCATAATTATTGCAAGCTATAAAAAAGACCAAATGTATCTATCTGCCCTGCCAGGAAAATAGAATTTAGCTATCAAGGTAATATTTTTCTGTCTCATCCCTTACTTGCATGACAGAGGGAATATCATCAGCAAAGTGTATTCATACAAATGAGATGGAATTCTCCTTTGTTTGGATGTTTTTATTGGAGTTAGAATTAGAAAAAATTCAAGATGATGATGATTAATCTGATGGTTCAGGAAAATATGAACAATGAGTAGTTAGAAGTGAGGTTAGAATCTAAATTGTTCATGAAAATTATTTGCTCAGATTCGTGTAATGGCTTCTGCATCATTGTGGATCAAAACAGTATAGACTAGGAGAATGTGCCATGATTCCTAGTTTTTTTAAAAAAATCTGCAACTATCATCGGCTTGATGAACTAGAAGAATCTCATTAGAATTGTTCTGATTTGATGAGCAAATCTTTGTCTATTAAAAATATGTATAGCACTTTCAATACGTACAGTGTTTTCCAGTCTTTGTCTCATTATTTCTCTGAGTTTGATCAGCTCTATTCCCAATTTGCAAGTAGAGAACTGAGATTAAAAATTAGTAATTTGTCATTACTAATTTGTTAAACTGGGATTTGAACTCGAGGTCATTTTCAATGAGGAGCAGACTTATCAGCCTTTCATCTTTTGCCATTTTGTTTTGTATGGTTCTCTTCCTAATCAGTTCTTTAGTAGTAACCTTAATTGTTGCTTTCTGATACCACACAGTGGTAGTGCAAATTAGCCTAGAAGAGAATTTTACAAATAGGCACGACTGGTTGCTTTCATGGCATATTTTCTTCTTTCTTGCTTATGAGAAGATGTGGCTCCAGGTCTCATCATATGATACTTCCAGGGCATTACACATAACTCAAGCATTTTGAAAAGTATATTATCCATCAAAGGGTATCCCAAGGTCTGATTCAGTTATGAAGTAGCTGGGTAAAGAGGACAAATTTCTGAGCAGAGCCAATGATTTATACTTAAAAGATCCCAGCTTCAATTCTTGTTTTAGTTAATAGGAACTCATTTAACAGATTTAGGAAAGATCCATGCAGGATCCATGGGGGGGCACTGGGGATGGCAACATGACTGGCGCCCAGCAGGTTCCTCCACACCATGGCTGCAGCAGCTCAGGCGGGCGCCACAGCAGCATGCCAGCTCCTGCCCTCCCCAGCCTCACTGTCAGCAGGAAGGCAAGGGATGGAGGAGCGCCACCCCCTGGCGCAGATCGTGGCAGGCTGCAGTTGCCACCCTAGCCCCCCATGCAACCAGAGCTATCCTCCTGCTCCCCTGGAGTGGATTGTGGCAAGCCGCAGCGGGGAAGGACCCTCCCCAACTGGGGAATCTTACTGGCACCCAAGGCTGGGTCCAGCCATGTGACCAGGAGGTCTCTCCCCCACTGGGGGATTGTGCTAGTGTTGTATGGCTACGCTGGTGGTGCCTGAGGCCGGGGATCATGCCAGCCACGCCACTGAGGCCAAGCCCTGCCATGCAGCTGGGAGGCCCCCCGAAACAGGGGAGGCCGGGGAAGGCAGGAGCTGGTTGGCAGGGAGGCCAGGGAGGCAGGAGCCAGCCTGCCGCCACAGCACCAGCCTCAGCTGCCCACCTGAGTCGCCCTGGTAGGTGGGGAGTGAGAGGGCACAGGGCCGGGAGGCACTTTAATAGGTGTTACCCTGGGCACCATTTTCCCCTGGTACACCTCTGGATCCATGCCTGAAAACTTGGAGACCCAGTCAGAGTTGATAATACTAGGCCAGGGATAGGGAACCTGTGGCTCTCCAGATGTTCAGGAACTACAATTCCCACCAGCCTCTGTCAGCATGGCCAATTGGCCATGCTGGTAGGGGCTGATGGGAATTGTAGTTCCTGAACATCTGGAGAGCCGCAGGTTCCCTATCCCTGTACTAGGCTAAGTGGACCAAAACAGCTTCTAGAAGCAATATATCTTAAGAAGTATTAAACTATTGCAGAGTTTTCAGACACATGAAAAGAAGTTTTCACTTGCTGTCCTTGTATTGGATTGGATTTAAGGGTGCTGATGGAAGAAGGGATAATTTTCACCAATGCCTCTCCCCTTTAGTGTCTATGATGTTCTCTCCATCAGCAGCAGTATTTGGGAGAGTGTGGTAAACTTCAATGAAAGGTGTGAGGCCGAAAGCTTTGTTTTGTCTGTACAGCTATAATGATGGTATTTTGCATGGCATTTTAGATCCAGTCAACTGTGCAAGTGAGATATTCTCCATCTCCCAATAAATAAATGAAATTAATGTTCTGATACTAAGAGAAATTCAAAACTATCTTTGGCTGTGGGGAGGGGTTTTTACACTTGCAACTACATCAGGGGGAGTAAAGGAAGAGTCAGGTGAGTAAAGGAAGATAGAAAGCCCCAAGGAATACTGGGGGGGGGGGGAGGAAGGACCAAACTCAATAGCTCTGGTCCCAACACATTGACTAGCCTCAGGTAGGTCTTAACCCCTGAGGTGACTGGGTGAGACTAATCAATGGTTAGATGTCAGCATAGCCCCTGGTGGCATAACTAAGGGTCTGGATGCAGCTATGTACTGAAATACAGGATTTGACCCTGGCTCTGGTTAGTTCCTGTGATGGAGACCCAGAGAGATAGCCTGTTTATGGACATGTCACAGATGACTAGACAGTAACCCTAAAGAAGGGGATTTGGGGCAAAGGAGAAATGTGATGACAGAACCCCTACAAAAACAAGTTCTAGTGCAACAAGAGTTTCTCTTGTGGCCAAACCAAACATCTAATCTCTTACCCACTTTAACATTGTAATAGAACTCCAGATTTTTTTTATGTCAATCTGTATACTATTAACTCCCTTTCCACGATTTGTAATTTTTATCCCATCAACTAGTTTTCTCTATCAAGTATATTAGACTCTTCAGCCTTCTTCACATGAGGTTATTCCATCCTGATCATCTTAGTTGTCCATTTATATATCATCTACAGTTCATCTTTTACATATCAAAACAGGTGGGTCATAGTGGAATAGGCAAGGTTTCTTGACACATCCTGCTTTTAATCAAGACCCTGCTATGCAAACTAAGTATAATCACTACCACTGTTCTAGGTGAACATTTTTCGATTTTTCTTTCTTAGCAAAAAACTACACTAGAAAGCTGCCTCCTACATTTGGTCTGATATCTATGTTGGCTGCTTGCCAGGGGACAAATGTTTCTTGGCAGCTCTGAAAAAGAGATCCACAAAAGAAAGTCTGTTACCACAAGACACATAACACTAGGCTTGGGAAATATAAATCCTGCTGCGTGGAAACCCAATTAAACACAATCACTGATCCCGTCTGGCATGGCTTTTTTTCCCTGCATTAATTGTATTAACAACGTTTCTAAGAATAAAACAAAAAAAATGTATTTTTCCCAGGATGAACTAATCCTTTCATGCCACTGATCATGCTTTATATGTTCAAGAGCTGTAAATGTTAAAGTGGTATTAGAAAAATGAAATGAAAGCACATTATAGCTGTGGAGTGGGTAGAGAACTGTGTTAAATTTCTTTGCAACCACAACATGGTTACAGTAGAGACAAATGCATAGATTATTACCATTAATTGAACAAAGCTGTACTAGGGCTCAGTAGACCTGCCTAGGGTCTCCTGCTATGGGCTATGGTTAGTTGAACATATTGAAGAAGATATTGCTTCAGATATCCTGGTCTCAAGACATATAGGACAAAACTGGCACCTTGAATTGGGCTTGGTAGTGGATTGGTAGCCAATGTTATTGCTGTAGCACTTAATACCAGTACAGAGAGGAGGCTCAGTAGGATACCATGGTCAATAATATAAAAGGCTGCTCAGAGATCCTGTAAAAATAGCAAGTTCATGTTCTCCTGACTAGTTCTCCTTGTTCTGTTCCTCCATCTTGTTTTTCTGATTATTAAAAAAGTATGTTAATTTTTCTTCATTTGTGTCTTCAGTTATTTTTCCGCTTTTCCATTCACAAAAGAGAGAATACTGAGAAAGAAGAAAGTAGGATGTTCTGGAGACCCTGGAACCAGTGTCTACCAAGTGCCCTTTCATTCTGGAACTGTATACCTAACATACTCTTCAAAGAAGCTGTGACGGAGTACAGAAGAAGGGTTAATTTTAAAGAGAAGTTCTGACAGCAAAAAAGAATGTAGTGAGTTAAACAGAGCTCCACCTGATTAACTGGCTCGCACTGCAGCTGTCTATAAAAGGCCAGAGGATGTGTGTGTGTGAGGCAGAGGCAAAGGGGAGACCAGAAAGAAAGCCAGAGAGCTGAGATAGCGCTTTGCTGCTCAGGAGGCTGTATAGCCAGTTGTAGTGAAGGACTGGGAAAGGGTGTGAGATACATGTGCCTAAGTCCAAAGGAAAACATCATAACAAAGGCAATACTTATAACACATGGAGGGCCTGGTTATAAGTCTCTGCAGAGAAAGCACCTAGATACAGGGCAGTGAAATCTGTGAGGGTGTGTGTTATTTAATTAACAGAGTCAGGACTGGGTTCCAAGTGGGATACCCCAGAGTCTGCTCTGTGAAGCCTAGTGTGCCTCTTCTTTAATGAAAGGAGTGGGAGATTTAAGTATTTACATCTATGAAAGGAAGATTTTCCCTGAAGAAAGTAGTTTAGTGAAGGAAGTCTTATTAAAACTGAGTCAAAGATCTTGTCTGTAACAACTAAAAGATTTATTGAAGTATTCCTGCCTAAGAAAAAGAAAAGTCTAACTATCTCTGAAACTTATACTCTTGTAAATCTGTAAATAAACATTCCATCTTTATTTACTTGTCAGTAAGCCTCAAGGAGTCATTTGATAGTGCCCAAACCGGCCCAATAAGGATAGCCAGTTTTGGAGGGGAAAGTAAAATCCCCTCACAGTGCTAACAATATTCTCTGGCAGCTAGAATAAGCCTGACAGGATCTCCTGAAGAGCTTAGGTGTGTGCCTGCTCACTCTCCGCTCTAGGCCACCTTTACCAGTGGTGACTTAGAGTGGTGATTCTCTCTCCATTACAGCAGCCTTCAGTGCTTTAGTGATCCTACCATCCAACACACATGTCCAGTCCCATCCCTCCTCTTACAGCTATTTGCACAATTCTATCCCAAACTCTATAGACCTTGTTAAAGTTTATATGATATGGCAGACAAAGGCATCCTGGAGGAAATTGGTAATGAAAAGTTGCTTGGGAATATAAATGTTACGGAAGTGAATGGTTTTCCTTGATAAAAGAGAAAATGTGAATGCTGTAAACCTCACTACTGTAGAGAAGTCCTAGATTGCACTACATAAGGAGAATTTGTCTGAGTATGTGGTAGAGGGAAGGAGTAAGTGACAGGAAGGAAGAAGAGGAGTTTTGATTTATACCCTACCTTTCTCTCATCTAAGGAGACTCAAATGTTTTACAAACTATTTTCCTTTCTTTGCCCCACAGCAGACACCTTATGAGGTAGGTTGGGCTGAGAGAGTTCTAAAGAACTGTGACTAACCCAAGGTCACCCACCAGGCTTCCTGTGTAGGAGCAGGGAAACAAATTCAGATAAGAGTTTGCTGTTTATGTGGAGGAGTGGGGAATCAAACCCAGTTCTCCAGATACAGTCCACTACTCGTAACCACTACATCATGCTGTCTCTCACCACTTTGGAAGAGAACCTACTTCCTGCACACCCTCTGCATTTCTGACTAGCATTCCAGTGTTTCTGACTCAAATGAATCAAGAACCAGCAGGTTCTGCTTGTGTTTACTGGGGGAAAGGGCATTTGAGGTGTGCTCTAGGAAGAGAAAGGTTATTATGGGAGGGGAAGCCAGCTCTTAAACTATCTTTCTTTGAGCTCCCAATAACACATCATTTTTCATTATAATACTATGGTCACATATGTCTTGTAATCGCCTAATGTTGTCAATTTATATATTAAGGGGAAAGCTGCTGGCTACTCTTCTCTCAGGTGTTATAATTCTCAGAATACTTTTTACAAGAGGATATAGCTGAATGACTGATTTATCAGATCATTTTACAATGATCCAGATATGTTTTGTTTTGTTTTAATGGCTTGTGTTCCATTTAGTTAATCAATGTGGTAATCACTCCCATGGATGTCAGTGGGAGATGTGTAATTTTTTTTCTTCCCCAATTTAGGTGAAATTCCCATACATTGCTTATCTGACAAAAGGAGATTCCATTTCAAGCATCCGGTAGACAAGGAAAGCATCCCTGTTGTAGAAGCAATGAAAAGCACACATCCAGCTCTAATCATTCCCACTCTTCTAGTGTGGTAAAAGTTTTCCACAACTAAAATATCAAAGGTTCATCTGTGCCACATTACAGACATTCCTCATTTTACAGGCCTATTCTAAGCAGAAATTGTGGGGGTCTGGAACATGAAAGGCACACAGTAGGGTCACTTCAGCATTTTTTTCTTCCAGGCCTGGCCTTACTTAAACAACTTCCCAGGATCCATTGAGGTGCTGGTTGGCTTGCTTAGAGTGAAATGCTACAAATGACAGATGAGCTTTGGAAGGCTGATTGCTTCCCCTCCATTAGTCCACATGCAACATTATTCTAAAAGTAACATATACTCAAACCTAAAAATAAAGTATATCCAAACCCAAATATAAAGTGTATACCCAAACTTGTAAACTCACGACAGGGAAGCTTTTAGACATTGAGCTGTCTTAGCTCCTCAGTAAGGATTCTCTAAAACTTAACCTTCAGGCTAAACTCTACAATGCTATCCAAGCACTGTAACTGAAGCACTGAAGTCAATGGACTTTGAAAGCTATTACTCTGCTTAAGATGATGCTGTTAATTGTATAAAGAAACCCAGGCCTAGCAACATCCCAAAAAATCCATGGTAGAACAAAAATTAGAAGATTGTCAGAGATTCATTGACAATCACAAACTCTTATTTTGTAATAAAATGCATTGCGTGCAGATGGTATAGACCCTTCCCCAGCAAATAAAACACAACAAGGACTGGGCCGCAGCCCAATTTATTAATTAACAAACATACACTCAAGAAGCTGGGAGACAAACAGATCGCAACATCAGCAGGTCAGCACCGTTGCTGACCCGACCATGCTGTCCTCAATCCCTATTGGGGCATTGGCAGGAAGCCGGGAGCCACCGGGGTGGATACCCTTGGTGTCAACCCTTCCTGCTGGGGTGGCGGGCACCAGCTAAGCCTACCGGCTTGCTTACCAGCCTGCCCCACCCCCAGGCCCTTCCTTAAGGGCACCAACCATGGAGAAGACCGGCCGTCCAGCTTGGCTTCTCCCCACAGATATTGCGATTCCGTTGCCAACCCGCCAACGAGCTGCCCGCAGCTCCCACCCCAGCTTCTCAAGCCTGAATCAACTGGAGAAGGGTGTGCCGGATGGCATGATGCCACATGTCCATCCCCCACCTTGAAAGGTGGACGCCATCCAAGCAGAAGAGCGCATGCTGGTCATAATTGATGCTGGGGTGGTCTACCACAGCACCACCCAGTGAAAGGACGAGCTGTGCAGCTGCCTTGTCCACCTTTCGCCTGGCACAATCCACCTTACCTGGGCGCTCAGCATCCCTCCACAGGATCTGCTGCAGCAGCCTGGACAAGACCAGTTTGGTGTCGGGCAAACAGTGATGGAGTTGTTGAAGGTTGCTGGCCATTTTCAGGGACAGTTCAAGGCCTTTCATGGCCGGCAGGTCGTTCTCGCCCAACTGCAAGACCAGCACGTCTGGGCGGCCCTTGTGGATGATGGCCAAGCACACCGCCCATTGTAACTCGGCCCATCTCATGCCACTTTGTCCCAGCCACCGGAACTCCATCACCGGGTCCAGCCCGAGGTTTGGGCCCCAGCCAGAAGAAGCTGCGTATGCCCGAGCTCTCTCGACGATGCTGTGCCCCATGATCCACACCTGCCGGCGGGCAGTCTGCAGTGATGCTGGCGAGACTGCAGAGGGGGATTAAAGCGATAAGTGAGGATGCACATAGACCTTGAAGGCTCCCCAACGGTGAAGGGGCCATGGACTGAAGTGGATTTGGAGCCTCAATTCTTCTGGGACGTGGCTGATCCTCCCTGGCTGCTGTTGTCTCTTCAGATGGGGCCGGAGCCAGGGTTCCGGCCCTGACGAAAGGGCTGCCGAGAGGTTCCCCTCATGCATTGAGCCTTGGCTTGTGAGCCAGAGCAACTGGAACAGATGTGCTCGTATTTGCACCTTGGCCGCTGACAGGAACCTCTGTTAAAATCCCAACATGTCCCTTTTAACGGGACCTTTCCGGCCAGGGCACCCTTCAGTGCTTTATCACTTAAGCTGTTGTCACTGGCTCCTTTTATGGAGGGGTGCACCACCACCATCCATGTCTGGTCATGGATCAAGTCCCAATGGAAGCGGCTTTTGTGTGAAGCGTTCTTTCTGACCACCTCGTCATAGGCTATGGCTGCCGCGTCACCAGCTAGAACCCGAGCCCAAAGGACATGGGTCATGTGAGCAATCAAATGCCAGGCTCGAATGGGGTATGCAGCGGCTATAAGGGCCAGGTACTCCCCGAACCCCCTCAACCAGTTTTCAAAGGACCTGACTGCTGCCTGACTATCCCTCTTTGTCTTATCTGTGTGGCCGCCTGCCAAGCCTTGCTCCCCTTCCTGACGTAGACATTTAAATACGTCAGTATAATAACTGTCTAAGGCCCTTTCCCTGAGTTTCCTAGGTAGATGCGACCCGGGAGGATTCCCGGCGTCATCTGAGATGGCTTCAAAGGGTGCCACCTCCTGGCCGCTCAGTTTTCTACGTTTTGCTAACCAAAGGGGGAAAGAAGGCATCTTTTCACCCTGAAACCAGAATTCTCCCAATGCCTGCATTGCATCGTCATCGGAAGACTCACTCGAAGTCAAAGAACTGGGTGACCTCCGAGAGGACCGAGAGGACCATGAAGATTGCTTCCATCTGCGCCCCTCTTTCTGTAGTGCCCATGGACAAATCGACTGACGTCGATCCACTGGCGGGAGGAGATAGCTGGGAAGTGGAAGACGCGTAGCCGATACCACTCTGAGCCACCAAGGAAGCCACAGCCGCTGGAGGAGATGGGGTGCTGCCGCCCGCTCCTGTAAGGTCGGCAAAGTCCAACTGTACCAGAAGGGACCCTCCCAGTGCTTGGGATAAATGCAGCAAGGTGTCAGCCAAACTTTTCATCAAGCTGCTGCTGGGTCCCGGCTCCGAGGCTGTCGCGCCCGCAGAGGTGCTAGGCTGCGCCTCGGAACTCCATTCCTGGGCCAGGACGCTGGAATCCCTCAGCCGGGCTGACGGGGTGGGGACAGGAGCCCGCCATGGCGCCGCCTTGTGCTATGCTGACTGAGCCCTAGCGCCAAGCCTACCCACTATTGGGTCAGCTTCACGGACGGGTCTGTCTGGGCATGCACCCTGTTCAACAGGACTCTGCCCCTGCCTGAAGCCCTCCAATCTCCCGGGGCTGGACCTTTGCTTCTGGAACGCTTGGGGGGCATTGTAAGTCCGGGTAAATCCCCTTGTTCCCACGGGAAAGCCACTTGCCAAATTCTAACGCCCCTCTCTGCAGAGAGGGGGGGGGTTTCAGCTTCGCGGCTGTTCCCACTCTCATACTGCAGCTGGTTCCCCTCACGCAGGACCATAGCCTTAACTGCACGATGAAACGACGACTTCTATTCAAGCGCCTCGCGGAGGCAATTCCTCCCAGTGCCGAAGCTAGGCCGCGACTCGCTCCTAGAACACTGTCACGTCGCTCTTGAGCCTCGGCTAGCCAAGAAGGCCGAGGCTCGGGGCGTGGCGCTTATAAGCGCTCTGCTGTTCCCGCCTTTGCAGCTCGGGCCAATCGTTGCAGCTCCCTGCAACTGCGCCCTCAGAGCTGGCTGCCCCATTCCTTTTGCCTTGTGCTGCTCACCTCTGTCGCAATGGCTGCCACCAGTGACTCGATGGCTGCTATTTTTCACAAGTACATAGCAGGGGAGAAAAACTTCGCTCAGGTGCTTGCATCAATACGGTTTCACTGACTTCAGCACTGACTTACTGCTGTTTTCATGGTGTAAATATGGTTTATTGTTATAGTTTTGCTGAAGTTTTCTGAGCCCCATTCAGTGGAGGTTAGCATATAAGTTATTAATATAGGATGCTTATGCAAAAAGTCTCAAAAAGACTCTCAGAACTTAAGAAAATGTGAAGCTCAATTCTTTCTGGAAGTGTGAACTAGATCCAAATATATAGAGAACAAAGAAATTGCGAGGATAGACCTATTTTCCCCATTGTTACTTAATGTTGCAATTCATGTACAGAACCAGATGAATCATGAGATATAGAAAAGGTAAGCTAATAAGAGAAAGCAGATAATTAAAATACTGAAACTGATGTTAAGAGGAAATGATCAGAAGGCAATGTGTCTGCTTTGACCTGCTCTCCTTCAATTGAATAGATACACTATACTTTGAGGACCAGCGGCATGAACTTTTATGTGGTCTCTTCCAACTACCTCTCTTGTAGCTTATGGAGTTACCTCAGTGTTTGTTAGACGGTTACTAGTTTCCAATAGTGACTGATAGAAAAGTTATGCCAAAGCAATTTATTCAGTTACATGATTATGTGCTTTGGGTATTCTCATTTACCAAATCAAAATAAATAAATACACTGTAAACTACAAGCTGCGTGGTGAATTGTCCTCTGGAGTGAAAAGGAACTTATCTGAGTTCTGGGTCAGGGAAAATGCATAACCAGTTATCTAGCAAAATACCTCTAAGATTGATAGAGTGATTCCTAAGAATGTAATTGGAAATAGTTCCAGTGAAAGGTGTGATCCCACGCCAGTATAAAAAAAGAAACTGGGAAAGCATGTTAATGTTTCTAATTCCTCCAACTAAAGAACAACTGTAAAAGAAACTAAAGGTTAAGAAACAAACCAGTGACCGCCAAGGAAACCATTCTCGGGAGGAACAAAATTTAAACATGTGTATGTCAACCACCTTGGTACTTTGGAAACTACAATATACCACTTAATCATAACAATCTAAAATTCCTCATTTCTGCTATTCTGTTACAAACCACATTCCTGTTATAAAACTTTGCTAATTTGACTTTTAAATCCCCCCAAAAGAAACAAACAGAACCATTTTTCAAACTACTGCAAAAAGCCTTTTGAGTGCCATTCTGATCTCTTACAAAAAATTAAGGGATTTGTCATAATTATTAGCAACATTGTCATAACAAATTATAAGTCTCAACAGAGATAGTGAGTATGGGTGTGTGTGAGAACAAAATTTTAGAAAGAACGAGTGGAGTTCTGTTATAGCCAGCCATGTTAATCTGGAGCAAATATGGAACAGCACAGAGACCAAAAAAGTGCTGTAGGATTACCGAAAGCATTATCCAGACATTCATGCTCACCACAAAATACATGCAACATCATATTTAGCAGAAACATTAGATACATATCACAAATCAAATCACCCAGATAATGCTTTCATATTTGTTCATGTACAGCTGCAAGTACAATGGTTTTCTAATTCAAGATGTTTTAAAAGTAATACAAGTGTCAAATACAGTAAGTATTGTGTGTATAAAGTGTTGTCAATTCACAGCTGACTTATGTCAACTCCAGGAAGTAAAAAGCAGAGTTGGTTTGTCATTGCCTTCCTCTGCAGAGTTTTCCTTAATGGTCTCCTTTCCAAGTACTAACCCTGCTTAGCTGATGAGATAGGGCTATATCCAGTGGTGGGATTCAAATCATTTAACAACCAAAGTGGTGCGAACCTGCTGAAATACCAAAGGAAGTATGTGCATGTGTGAATCTGTTCTCTATTACATTACCTTTGTTCACTAATACACATATTTAACTTATTTAACAGTGCAATCCTCAGCGGAATTACATCCTTCTAAATCATTTGAACTTCATTTAGGCTTATTGACTTGATTTCATACACAGCCCAACAGGAGAGAATCCAGGCAACATTGCAGGTATACTTCCTAAATTCTCTCTTTCTGGGCTGTTCAGTCTTGCTGAATACTCCCTGGAATTAGTTAGATGGTATTATATATGTTCCCTCCCCCTAAATTGAATGCTGTCATAAACCAACTATTTACGTGAGCTCTTAAATATACATATCAGCAGCCAAAAATAATATAGGGAATGTATTCAGGAATGAGTTTTTGCAGATATGGTTATTAATATATTTGTGTAGGCTGAGATACAGGATAAACTAACATAACACGAATTAAAGATAGTAGAAGCAACCATTCAAAGGAGGAATAAAATCTTAATAGCAGAATGGCTCAACATGCATGTGACACATAACCCAAAAGTTTGCTGAATCATTAAGTGTGTCTATGAAAAAAATTGCTAGTGGGGGACCTTTATGTTCCTTACTGAAACTCTTTGATACAGTCACATTTAATTTTGTCTCTCAAGATCTAGTTTAATTTCTAGCAACCATAGATAGGGTTGGTAAATGGGAAAAAAATTCGGCCCCGGTTCGGATTCGGGCCCAATTCGGATGTATGGGGTCGGATCCCCCCATATCCGAGCCTGCCAGGCTCGGATACACCCGAATTTCCGAGATTCTCAGGTTCGTTTTATATTTTTTTGCTGTTTTTCCCTGTTTTGGCCTGCAGGGGGCGCATTTTTAAAGGTATCAGCTTGTAAATTGCAGGGTATCTTTGGAATACTGTTCTGATCATGCACCCCAAGTTTGGTGCAGTTTGGTTCAGGGGGGGCCAAGTTATGGACCCTCAAAGATAGCCCTAATATTGCATTGTTTGCAATGGGAGGGAGTTGTTTCCAATTTAGGGTCATCCATAATCTTGGCCCCCCTGAACCAAACTGCACCCTAAACTTGGGGGGGTGCTTGATCAGAACCGTATCTCCACAAAGATACCCCTGCAGAATTTTCAAGCCGATACCTTTAAAAAATGCGCCTCTGCAGGCAACCTCCCAGGATTTTTTGACCAAGATTCTGTGGTTTGCATTGATTTTTTTCAATTGCTTTCAATGGGGGAATTCCTGGGTGCTCTGTAGGGGCGCGCATTTTTTAAAGGTATCGGCTTCTGAAAAATTGCAGGGTGTCTTCAAGGCAGTAAGCCCTTGAGGCATGCACCCCAAGTTTGGGGCAGTTTGGTTTAGGGGGGGCAAGTTATGGACCCTATATTGAATCAGCTCCCTCCCATTGCAAATAATGCAATATTAGGGCTATCTTTGAGGGTCCATAACTTGCCCCCCCGAACCAAACTGCACCAAACTTGGGGTGCTTGATCAGAACCATATTCCGAAGATACCCTGAAAGTTTGGTGTCAGTAGCTGGAAAAAAATTTTTTTTTGTCAATTTCCAGGTAGTGGAACCTCCATGTCCAGTGGCAGTGAGTAAAACATTTTTTCTAAAGCTATCAGCACCAAACTTTCAGGGTATCTTCAGAATATAGCTACTTGGAGACATGCACCCCAGGTTTGGGGCAGTTTGGTTCAGGGGGGGCCAAGCTATGGACCCTATATTGAATCAGGCTCCCTCCCCCCATTGCAAACAATGCAATATTAGGGGCTATCTTTGAGGGATCCAATAACTTCTGGCCCCCCCCTGAACCAAACTGCACTTCAAGCCTGGGGTGCATGCTCAGAACAATGCCTTTGAAGGCACTCCTTGAAAGTTTGGAGAGGCTGTGCCTCTCAGAAATCTGCAATCTCCCTAATGGATACCCCCCCCTTGGAACTCTCTCATTGACATCAATGCAACAAAGTCACTGCAAAACAGGGAATCTCAAAAATGAGGGGAACAACACCCTTTCAGACCAATGCCACCCAGCCCAGGGACACACAGGTAGAACACTTGGAAGAACAGGCCTCCTGGCCACACAGGGCCTCTTGCTGCATTTCCTCACTTCCCTGCCTCAGGCACCATCCAAAAGGCACACAGGGCAAACCTCAGTAGCAACAAACACCAGACCACGCGCAACACAGCCCAGAACACACACAACGCTTTGAAGAACAGGCTTCCTGGCCACACAGGCCTCTTTTGCTGCCTCTCCTCTCACTTCCTTCTGCTCAAGCACCTCACCCACAGGCACAGGGGCAAACCTCAGCAGCAACAAACAGTACACCAGACCACAGCAAACCCAGCCCAGAAAGGAATTGGGCAATGTGACAGCAATTTGTATTGGATATGATCTTCCCTCATGGTATTACTATACTGATTTATCAAGCTGGCGAAGCAGTGGCAATAAAATGGTAGTGCAAGTAAACTTTTATTGGTGGCCCTCCAACATTATGTAGAAAATTAACTATTAGCATTTTTCCAAATTAGTGCATTTTCTTTAACATTTTTCCAAATAGTGCGTAATGTTTCCTATTAGTGCAATCTTCCAACTCTGTTGTACTGGCTTTTGGTTACACATCATATGCACACATGCATCCATAAGCCCCCACCCCAACAACCTGTTGTTCATTGGAGGTATCTCTGTGTACTCTTCCCCCCACCCCCAGATCCGTAACACATTGCCTACAGAACCTCCTCCATATTTTACATGGAAGCTGACCACTCTAAATTGCTCTTTGGTCCTGTGACTCTGCCAAGCAGCACTGCAGCTACGAAATCAACCTGCAACAATGGCCCAGCCCAAAAAGCCAGCATAAGCCATACTTTTGAAAAGCACTTAAAAAGAATAGTCCCAGCTCTCTCAGAACTCATCATTCCAGCAGGGAATGCCAGACTAGTGAATTGGAAATACCTGTGAACTCTGTTCAACAAAGCAACAGCACTGTATGCACAATAACAGTAACATTTGCACACGCCACCCAACCCAGTGCCCCCACCCCACCCAAAAAAAGTCTTTAGCTTCAGATGTCTCTTCTGTCCAGGCAGTTCTCCTCAGGGAGCCTCTTCTATGCTGTCTTTCCAAAATGTCCAACCAAGTCCATTCCAACTAAGAGCTATTAAAAATCACCTTGAGCCCCTCTGTTGAAATGTCATCATTGTCCAATATCCAGTCCACTGTGGGGCCCAGGTGCAGTCTCTTCTGTTCACACAAAATTCAGAAGCAACCTTGGAAAAAATCCACCCTGGCAATGGCTATCCCTTTGTGAAGTGTGATGAATGGAAGCCATCAGAAAGTTTTCATTACAGGAAAAGAAGTGTGACTCCATCACCATCACCATGGTAACATTTGGAATTCAGATGGCTCTGGCTCCATCTATTGTTTCAAACCTCCTGAAAGAAAGAAACACAATTCCCCTAAATTGAGCAGCTGCATTGGCCTGAGGCCTCCTCTTTTACCACCCCTTCCCCAACATAATTTCCACTGGAAACGCCAAACCCAAACAGGGCATCTGTCTATATGTACTCTCAGATTTGGGAGGGGGGGGGAGGTTTTGCAAGAGAACACATGCAAACCCATTACCTGTAGCTGTCAAGTGTTCTGTCAAGTTCAACCTTAACTTCTGCTGCAGAGACAGTCCACCACAACAGCATTGCTCCTTGAAGTGAGCCCTCAGAAGGATGAGACAGGGAGGCGGGTTCACTGCAATCAAGTGGGTCCTCCTCTCCCAGATACTCACAAACCTTCTGTGCAGGTTGCACCATAGGTCATGTGGCTGCGCCATCATTGGGCCCCCCTTCCCCAGAACTGCTGTTGGGCTGTCAGCTTTGGGTCCAGGCATCTGTAGATGAAAAGGGAAAACAAGGAAATGTCATGGTTACTTACAGAGAACGGTTCCATTACCCACTGAAAGAGTGACTCATTTCCAATTTCTCTATTTCCAGGGGAACAGAGCAGAAAGATGCACCCACCTTCCCATCTGCTGGGGAACACTATCAGAGGAGGACTGGCTTTGCTGCACAAGGCCACTCGTAGTGGTGGTGTTCTTCACTCTTCATCGATAATATTTCTCTGGAAAAGCAAGAAAAACAGGGACTTCAGCACAGTGTCAGTGGAACTTTTCCACATGGCTATGCGGATGTATATGTGTGTGGCAAAATCATTCAATAAAGTTTGGCACGAGGGCTTCATCAAACCTTTTCAGACTCACCTTCATGATTTCTGCTCCTTATTCATCAGTGCTCTTCCAACAACTTCATCTTCCCTGTGCAGAACTTCCAAAAGGCTTTTGACAAAGTTCCTCACCAGAGACTATTGAGAAAACTCAGCAATGAAGGAATAAGAGGGGAAGTCCTCCTATGGATTAAAAACTGGTTGAGAAACAGGAAGCAAAGAGTGGGTGTAAATGAGAAATTCTCACAATGGAGAGATGTGGGGAGTGGTGTCCCCCAAGGATCCGGCAGAGATTGGGACTCAGTACTCTTTAACCTATCTCATAAATCGACCTTGGAAATAGGGTGGGTAGCGTGGTGGCCAAGTTTGGCAGATAATTCCAAATTATGTAGGGTGGTGAGAACCAATGCAAAGTGATTCGCGAGGAGCTCCAAGCCGGACCTTGATAAATTAGGTGAGCGGCTAAGAAATGGCAAAATGCAGTTCAATGTAGCAAAATGTAAAGTGATGCAACATAGGGGCAAAAAATCCAAACTTCACATACATCGCTACAGCAGGGTCAGTAAGCTTCAGTCACAGACCAGGAAAGGGATTTGGGCGCCTTAGCGCTTGATCGCTCCATGGGAATGTCAACTCAATGTATGGCAGCTGTGAAAAAAGGCAAACTCTGTGCTGGGATAATCAGGAAAGGAATCTGATAATAAAACTGCAAAGATTTCGTCATGCCCCTTATATAAAGCACGTGGCGCGACCGCGACTTGGAGTACTGTGTTCAGTTCTGGTCACCACATCTCAAAAAGGATATTAGAAGAGAACTAGAAAAAAAGTGCAGAGAAGGGCAACAAGGATGATTGAGGGACTGGAGCACCTTCCTTATGAGGAAAGGCATGCACGCTTTGGGACCCTTTTAGTTTGGAGAGGAGACGCCTGAGGGGGGATAATGATTGAAGTCTATAAAATTATGCATGGGTAGAAAATGTTGACAGAGAGAATATTTTTCTCTCTTTCTCACAATAACTAGAACCAGCGGGCATACATTGAAAAATGCCTGGAAGAATTAGAACTAATAAAAGGAAACACTTCTTCAATGCAACTTGTGATTGGTGTTTGATTGGAATATGCTGCCACAGGAGGATGGCATGCCACTAACCTGATAGCTTTCAAAGGGACTTGGACAGATTTATGGAGGAGAAGTTGATGTATGGCTACTCTCAATCTTGATCCCTCTTTGATCTGAGAGATTGCAAATGCCTTAACAGACCAGGTGTTGGGAGCAACAGCCGCAGAAGGCCATTGCTTTCACATCCTACATGTGAGCTCCCAAAGGCACCTGGTGGGCCACTGCGAGTAGCAGAGAGCTGGACTAGATGGACTCTGGTCTGATCCAGCTGGCTTGTTCTTATGTTCTTAGCACCAATGTAATGAAGGTAGGTAGCACAGGAGATCCTGTGAAAATGATCTTGTTGGTTTGCACCTGGCACAGGGAATTCAATCCATTTATGAAGTCTCTCTTTGCTCCCTCCACCCACAGCTCCCCTGGATGAAGCACAGAGTGGGAACCAGAAGACTCTCTTAGGCTCATCCGCACATGCAGAATGATACACTTTCAAACTGCTTTCAGCGCTCTTTGAAGCTGTGTGGAATGGCAAAATCCACTTGTAAACAGTTGTGAAAGTGGTTTGAAAATGCATTATTTTGCGTGTGCAGAAGGGGCCTAAGAGAAGAATTGCAAGCAATCACAGAAAAGGTAGATTGAACTGAAGGTGGATTCTCTGGTGGGGAATAAACTCCCAGGGTGGCAAAACCCCTGGGGGAATCCCTTAGGCACAGTGGGGATCCCTTAGGGCACAGCTCTTAGATAAGGCAAAGGTATAGTTAGTTAAGTAGAAATTTGTTTTGCAAATTTCACCCATTTTAAAAAAAAAAAAAGTGCAGGGGATTCTTGGTTGTGTTTACATTTTACTACAGTTTACTGCATTTCTTCACTATATGGCAGCCGGTTGCCCTGGCCTGCATTCATTCAATGTCTGCTGGAATTGGAGCAGGCAGCAGCAGCAGGAGGGAGCTCTTCTTTCGGTAAGTGGGGTTGATTTTTTGGGGTGTGTGTGGGGAGAGGTTGGAGGACTATTTGGGGGTGGGTTGCTTTAATTTGTTTTCCCCTTGGCAGCTGGGAGGCAGCTGCCAGCAGCTGGAGTCCAATTCTTTGTTGTTGTTGTTTTTAAAACTTTGGGTGGGTTTGAATTGGTGATTTTGGGGTGGGGGCTGTATTGGGGGTGCCATGCGAGGGTGTGTGTGTGTGTGTGTGTGTGTGTGTGTGTGTGTGTGTGTGTGTGTGCGCCTTGCCGCGGTAGGCTGGGGCTGGAGGGGAGGCTGGAAAATGCCGCCGGCCGCTGGTCAGCGCTGGCTCGCTTTTGCTCTCCGTAGCCTGCCTTTGTTGCAAGGCTGGGGGCCGGGAGGGGAGGCGGGTGCCGCCAGCCGCTGCTGGCTCGGGCGAAAGTGCGCCTCCAGCCTGCCTTGTTGGCAGGCTGGGGCTGGGAGGGGAGGCGGGTGCCGCCGCCGCTGGCTTCGCTTTGCCTCCAGCCTCGCCTTGCTGCAAGGCTGGGCTGGGAGTGGGAGGCTGGTGCCGCCAGCCAGCTGGTCAAGCGAAATTGCCCTCCAGCCTCCGCCTTGTTGGCAGGTGGCTGGGGCTGGGAGGGGAGGCGGGTGCCGCCAGCCACCGCCGGGCTATCTCCAGCCTCGCCTTTGTTGGCAGGCTGGGGCTGGGAGGGTGGCAGGCGGGTGTCCGCCGCCGCCGGCCGTATTGCCCTCCAGCCTGCCTTGTTGGCAGGCTGGGGGCTGGGAGGGGAGGCGGGTGCCGCCGCCGCCGGCCGCTTTGCCCGCCCGCCTGCCTTTGCTGGGCGGTGGAAGCTGGGGCTGGGAGTGGGAGGTAGGTGTCCGCCGCCGTCGGGCGGCTCCTCCAGCCTGCCTTGTTGCGAGGCTGGGGGCTGGGAGGGGAGGCGGGTGCCGCCGCCGCTGGCCGCTTTGCCCTCCAGCCTGCCTTGTTGCGAGGCTGGGGGCTGGGAGGGGAGGCGGGTGCCGCTGCCGCCCGCCACTTTCCTGGGGTGAGAAAGTGTTTTCCCCGGCTGGCTCGGAAGAGCCGCCGCTCGGGGGGAAGGGCCCGATCCGAACTACTGAGTTCGGATCGGGCATAGTTTGGAGAGGGAGAGTTCGGACCTTTTGTGGTCTAAAACTCTCCGAACTTGCGGATCTCGGCCGAAATTGTGGTTCGGCCGGATCCGACCCGCCAACCCTAGTTTCTATTAGTTTCTCCTTGGAAGCATTGCCGGTTAACATGACATTCTAAGATGGGCATGGCAAGATGCCCTGAATAGTGAGTTCACTAATGCCTTGGAATGATACTCTTAAGCTTCCATTAGACTTCAACAGTACACCAGTAAGAAGTGTAAAGTTACAACAATATGCAAGATTGTTCTCACTGGGAATTCGGTATATAGTTTAGGTGATTCTAAGTCAAACCCCTTTGAACTCTTCACGTAAATCACTTTATTCCTAGAGAATTGTATTGTCATGTTTAATGAAATATGCAATTGTAGCAATATTATCTAAAGGATCATTTCCAATAAGAATTGGGGTCTGTGATCAATGAACTTATAATTTGTCTGGAAAAAATGATATAGAGTGTAATGGTCAGTTATATCAAGGCAACATGTGGAATGACATAGTCAACAGGCTCATTTGGTTTACAAATTGAAGTACTGTATGAAAGAAAGCAGTTCATCTGCAAAGGATTTTAGAACTGGGTGAATCAGATATTAAGATGGAAAATATAGCACCCAGCCCACTTACAAAAGAGTTTAGCTTTAGAACTGGGGCTAGTGGCACTGCTGTATGGATTGGCTAGATGCATAATCTACTTCAAGGTAGAAAAGAAAAGAAAGAAAAATGTTTACATAATTCAGATTCTGGTAACACTTCCAAATTTGAATATTAAGCGTTAACCACCACCCAAAAAATTATCCTTGAGGGATACTTCAAAAATGTAGCATTCCAATATATTTGAAGACAAAATTTAAGCATCAGTTTACCAAAGCTAGTGCTGTTAAAGCAAACCTATTACATATAAACACATGCCTAACTGTGAATGGCTAAACATTAAAATCTATATACTAATAGTGAAGCTGACCAAATTGGAGAATACTTAAATCAGGTGAATGGAGCTGTGAATGGACAAGACAGATCTTTCCACAAACCAATGCTTTACAACCATGACATTCCTAGGCAGCAGCACACTGGGCCTAAATGGCACACAGGGGCATAACTGGCTCCCCGCACGGCTCCCTGCCCAGCTCCACACTTATGGGAACCAGCAGTGAGGGCAGGATTCGGACAGGTAGGGCTCAGATGGGTGGAGCTCAGACTGGTGCCACAATGGCAGACCAGCTCCTGGGCTTGTCTGCCACCATGGCACTCACTAGGGCTGCCACCACTGAGCCCCACCCCAGCCTCCCTACAGGCCGGTTCCTGGGGAGGGCAGGAGCTGGTCTGCAGGGAGGCCAGAGAGTGGGGCTCAGCGGTGGGTGGCTCAGGCTGGCGCTGTGGTGGTAGGCTGGCTCCTGCCCTCCCTGGCCTCCCTGGGGGGACAGGAGCTGGCCTGTGGCAGTGATGATCACCTCAGCCAATGAGTGCCGCTCTGGCAAGGAGGGAGCTGCCAGGCGCTGTGCCGTGGGAGAGGCTGGGTGTGGGGACCCAGCTGGAACCCGGCACTTCCCACATGATGAAACTGCATGCACCTAGGGACATGGGATACCCCATGTCCCCATTAGTGGTACACCACTGTTCCAAGGCTTAGTTTTGTCAGTAAAAAGTGAGGGTGGGAGAACAGGGCCCTTTCCAGGTCTATTTTGGCCTTTGAGGAAAGACACCTTGGAACCAGACCTGAGTCCTAGGGTTGCCAGCTACTGGTTAGAAAATTTCTGGAGATTTTGTGATGGAGCTTGAAGAAGGCAGGTTTTGGAGAAGGGAGAGGCCTTAGCTCAATGTAATACCATAGGGTCCACTCTCCAAAGCAGCCATTTTCTCCAGGAGAAAGACCTGTATTGTCTGAGGTTCAGTTGTAATTCTGGGAGATCTCCAGGTCCCACATGGAGGTCGGCAAACCTTGGCTTCACAGTAAGCTCTGGGTAACTTGATACCACCCATCTTACAGGACTCAACTAGGCCTGGCTGCTTGCCACTGTTTAACAGCAGTCACCCTGTGAAAAACAGTGTGGTATTGCAGATAGAGCTTCAGAATAGTGCCTGGAGATCCAGATTTGAATGCTCATCTTGCTGTGGAAGTTCACTGGATGATGATGGACCAATCACATACTTTCAGTCTAACCTATCTCACTGGATTATTCTATGGATGAAAAGGAGGTCAGGATAATAATGTCAGCTGCTTTGTTGTCCACTGTGGTAGAAGGTGGGGTGTAAATGAAGTAAATAAATAATTAATATAGCTAAAGATGAGAGGCTGGTAAATGGTAGGTTGGTGAATAGCAGAGGAGAGAACGAAGCAGCAAACATGGCAGACAATATGCAGTTTACTTAAAAAAAGGAAAGGGGAAAATATTATAGGGAGTGTGAAAGTTAGGTGCTCCACCTGAGGGTTCCTGACCACGCAAGTGGGCCTAGTCTGTTTGTTGCAGTCCAAATAACAAGGAGTCTGGTGTGCCCTAAAGTCTAAACACTGTTCATGTCTCAGTAGGTTCTCAGTAATGCATCCATATTTCAGCTAAGGTCCTTGACAGTCATAATAATGTAAAGATATGGTATTATTTTCATGCAAAATATCAATTCAAAAAGTATGAATAAAAGTTATAAAGACAAAAGGAGACTTGTAGCAACTCTAAGACCAACACATTTATTGGGTTTCTTTTTTAAAAAAAATAATAAAGTTTATTGTTTATTCACATAATAACAAAAATCATCACAAACACACACATACATACAACAATCGTAGTTTTACAATTGTCAGTTAGTTAAAACAATTTTATTTTAGCTGCAACCTTTATGAAGAGGTGGAAAATTAAAGTAATTTCTAACATTTTTCTTAATCTTTCTGCATTACTTCTATCTTATCTTTTATTGTTAAGCTTTTTTTCCTTATAGAATCATGTTAAACAAAAAATCTTAATCTCTCAATAAAGATTGTTGCAAACTATTTATACTGTTTTTTACTAGTACTTTTAGAAAATTAGTATTTCCTCATTGATATACATTCTCTTGTCTTTCTTAAGAGTTATAACTATCTTGTTATTGTTTTATTTTAAAAAAAACATTTCCATTAACTCTATGGGAAAGGGTATCAATATTAATTTTTATTTGTTTGTTTCTATAATATTAGGCTGATTCTAACCCTTATCATAATAAGTAAGGTTTCCATGTTTCTTCGAATTTCTCTGGTTTGTCCTTCAACCTCCAGGTTAGTTTGTCCAATGACATCATTTCTTGTAGTTTTTCTTCCCACTTCACCACTGTAGGGACTTCTTTCTTCTTCCAAAACTTGGCTATTACTAATCTAGCTGCAGTTGTCATGTAAAGAAATAAATTTTCATGCTTTAAGATTTTTTTTTCCTTAATCAGTCCCAACAAAAAAAGTTCTGGCTTCATTTTGATCTTAGTTTTTAGTATTTTCCCCATTACATTAGCTATTTTCTCCCAAAATTTTTTGATTTTATTGCATATTTATTGCAATATTGCAATATTGCATTATTGGATTAGCGTCCCTTTCTTTTTTCCTACATTTCCAACACGTTCCCTCTGTTTGTTTATTCATTTTTGATAGCCGTTCTGGTGTGTAATACCACCTGTTAAATATTTTTATAAAATTTTCCTTCACATTCATTGAAAGCGTGAATTTATTATTTCTTCTCTAAATATTTTCCCATTCCTCAAGAGAGATGTTTCTTCCTATGTCTCTAGCCCATTTAATCATTGTATCTTTCACCACTTCTTGTTCAGTTTTCAATTTCAATAGGAATTTATAGATTCTCCTAATTATTTTTTTACTTCCTTTGCCAATAATATCATCAAATTCGTTTGGGTTTTTTTGAAACCCATAGTTTTCCAAATCTTTTTTATAGATCTCAGTTAATTGTTGGTAAGAAAAGTTTTTTATTGTGTTTCTTTTGAGTAGTTCCCATTTCATCAGATATATGAAGTAAATTTTCTGCAAATAGCTATATGCATGGACACGGGGAGAGAAAATGAAGGTTCCAAGGCTATGAAATGTGAGAAATACATACTGTGACATTTTTGTATAAGAAATGCATGACATAAGCACTGAAACAATTTACCTTATAATTGATGTAGATGGTAAAATATACTACACATCTTCTAAGTTGTGGTTAACATAAATAAACCAACTGATAAGTTCTAATTCAACGATTACATATTAAAATATAATATCAATGTAATATTCAAAGTTTCCCTTTGAATTTTTATATTATTTTTAATTTCACTCTTTCTCAAAGGAGTTCATACAGCCTCCATTTTATCCTCCCTGCAACACTGTCAGATAAATTGGATGAGATAGAGAATTAGTGACTAAATATCACCAAGTGCCTTTATGGCCAAAAGGGATCTTGAACCTGGAATTTTCCAGTTCGAGTCTCCAATCTTTTAAATTTTATTTACAGACTTTGTTTATAGTCCACACTTGTTACTGAGGCAGATTACCCAAGACTAATACCTAGCACAAGCTCTTACCACAAAGTTTTTTGGTTGAAAACTAGTGACAAATAACAAGTAATGAAGACAATGGATGGATGGAGGATCAGAGACTATATTCATGCCCCTATATTCATACCAGTACAACATATTATCTGTTTGAGATAGTAACTCACAAGGGATAAGCATCTGAAGGAATGGAAGAATAGCAGCTTGTATTCAATTTGTGTTAATGTCTGGCATCCACAACTATTGTTTGGTGTCTCCATTGATTAAGTGCTGTGAAGTGGAGAAGTTGCATAGTGTTTTGGAATCAACTGGAATGAAGTTCTACAGTTAATGGATCTGAAGCTTGCATATGCCACATCTGGTGAAGAGCTGCAGAGGTTATAAAAATGACAAAACAGACAAAAGATATAAAATGCAGTACAAGGGCAGAGGGCTGAAAAGACAGTGCTGTCAACTCAAGGCTGCATACAATTTACTTTGAAGGAAGCCAAAGTGATAAAGAAGGGGGTGAATCCTAGTCACAATTTAATGAATGCTGGGGAACAAGGACTGTATAAGAAAATTTAACAGTTATGGAAGTTCAGATGTATAAATATGAAAATTCAAATGTTCCTAAAATCTCATGGCTCAATTAAATTCCCAGGTGATATTTGTTGATATCACAGGTCCTAATGAAATTATGCAACAAAATGAACAAGATAGAAAATTTAAACCAGATGCATACAGGACATTTTGAAATTCCTAAACTTTTAGATATTTTTGAAGAGCAGATTTTTTAAACAAAAAATGCAGCACTATATTTTTTCCTACTGAACTTTTTTCCTAATGAACTTTTCCTACTATGTAAGAAGAAGGGCATTTGATTACACTCATAAAAGAAATAAAACAGCCTCAGTAGTCTCCTAACCCAAATTAAACTGAGCTGAAATGCTTGACTGGAGGAGGGAGAATAAGCAAATGCTCAGCTCAGTGCACTTAATGCCAACAATGTGTTAAGAATTGTGCATGACACAGAAATGCCATGGTGTCAAGGCTAAGCTGACACAGTGGGAGACCTTTGCCAGGGTGTGGGTGGTGAGTTGGAGATGGATGGTTGGACAACAGCCAGCACAGATTATGAACAATTGCCAATGATGCATAAAAAGAAACAATACATGTTGAACAAAGACCAGGGTCAATGGGTAGCATTTATTAAGGAACACATGACCCTAGTGGTCCAGTAAAGTTGTTATGAAGGAAAGTAATTGGATAAGAAATGTAAAGAGAGAGAGGAAACTGGGCAGCGCTCAAGAATGGGACCACTTCCCAGCAGAAGCAACAGTGAGCTAACAGTAGCAGATCCTGTGAAAATACCAAGACAGCTGAAACAGAGATATTGAGGCCTATTCAGGAAATATGATTTTTTACAGTAGGTTCCTAATGAGGTCCCCTTGATGTACATTTAGCCGTATAACCTCCCAATCTTCAGGGCTTTTTTATTATGAAACAGCTAAAAAGATGAATGACAGAGAAAAAATATGTGAAACTCTGGCCATCTGTTGAAAAAAAAACATGCCAGGAAGGAAATAGCATGTATTTACTAGCCATGTGTAAACCAGGTGTTTTCTGCTTTGACTGCCTTGCAAAAATCCAATGTCATCATGCCATTTCTCTGTCATCATGAATAGTTTGGCTTGAGTCTTATATAACTTGAGTCTTACATAACAGTTTGACTTGAGTCTTACATAACTCCACTTGCCATATCTCAGGCATATGGTAGAATTATAAGGGTGATACAGTTAAGAATGTTCAGACTAGAGGCCATCAACCTCCTAGTGGTATCTGAAAGGCAAAAATTGTGTTGCTATTGTTGTTCAGATGGCTGCTGGAATTACTGCAGTTAGGGTTTCAAGGCCCAGGCTGTATTATATGTAAAGAAACCTGTTAAGTTCCTTTATAAGTGGTTGGAGTCAAGGATGTAGGTAAGGGGGATAGTGTTCACAGGCTCAACCCCACCCCCCCATTACATGTCCAAAGCTCCACCCTCTTTGTGGGTTTTTTTATTTTTAGTGGGAGTTTTTCAGTTTTTGGCCTGCCAAGGGCGCAGTTTTTAGGCTAGCAGCACCAAAATGTTAGGGATTTGTTGGGAAAGCCTCCTGATGATACCAGCCAGGTTGTGTGAGGTTTGGTTCAGGGGGTCCAAAGTTATGGACTCCCAAAGGGGGGTGCCCCATCCCCATTGTTTCCAGTGGGCGTTAATAGAAGATGGGAGCTACACCTTTGAGGGTCCATAATTTTGGCCTCCAAGAACCAAAATTCACCAAACCTGTGTGGTATCATCAGGAGAGTCTCCTAAAGGTACCCTGAAAGTTTGGTGCTGCTAGATTAACAATTTCCCCCCTGACAGCGGCACCCCCCCCCCCAATTTCCCCAGATTCTTTTTTTAAATCCACCCCCTTCGGCATGGATTTAAAGGGAGAATCTGAGCTTCCCAGTTTAAACATTGAAAGTGATGCTGTTTCAGGGTGCAGGATAATCCACCCCCAAACAGCATCACTTTCAATGTTGTTTTAACTGTGGACCCCAGATTCTCCCGTTAATTCGGATTTAAAAGGAGAATCTGGGCTCCCTAGTTTAAACACCATTGAAAGTGATGCTATTTGGGGGTGGATTCCATCATCAGAGTGGCTGCCCATGGGGGGATGTGCAAAACTCAGATTTTTCACTGGGCTCCATTTTCCCTAGCTACGCCTCTGCCTAGAGGGGAAGGTGTAACGGACTTCCAGCTGCCGACTGGGAGCCCAGCTGGTAGGGGGTAGGGGGGCAAGGCAGGGGAGTCCACCCTACCTGGTGGAACAGGCTCCCAAGTGAGATCAGGGCCCTGCGGGACATACAGAGTGTCCGCGGGGCCTTTAAAACAGACCTGTTCCGCCAGGCATTTGGCCAGCCGGGATAACATCTCACTTCTGTAGAAAAATCTGGCCTCCTGTGGGGGGGGGCAGGAAGGGGGAAGGGGAAATAATTTTAATTGCCATCGGGACTTTGAATTTTATAATTTGTATATGGTTTTAACTGGGATTGGGGTGAAATGGATTTTAACTGTTATTTGAATGATGGATACTGCCCTGAGCCCTTCGGGAAAGGGCAGTATAGAAATTTAATAAAAATAAAAAAATAAAAAAATGAATAAATCCCTGGCCTCGGAGAGCTGCTTTTATAAGCACTGAGACTGGGGGCAGGGCTTGGGGAGGTGTGACCACATGCGTGTCCCCCACAAAACCACCCCATAAGAAATCTATACCTACATCACTGGTTGGAGTCTGTTCTTTGGAGAACCTGGGGGATCTGCCTAAATTCTTATTATAACAAAATGTTGCACCTGAAGTTTACGTTTTATGGATAATTCTTGAGACAAAAGGGTGGCTGGAAGAAATCTCAAGATTATCACCTGATGGTTTCCTTTGCCTTTCCATTAATTTGGTTTCCTTTAATTTGGACCCACCCACTCCATGCGTTTCAGAATTTGGGATACAGGTGCATCCAGTAACCTTAAACAAAACAAAATTCCCACATTTCAAGAATACAAGATAGACAGATCATGAATGGAAACATAAAAATGATATTTTCTAAATATATTAAATAGATCTGAGCCTTTCACTCTGGATGTTAATTTTGCTACTTCTTTTGCATGACCCTTGTCCTACCACAATGGTTTTAAAACTTCCATTAAATGTCACTTCTTGGCAAGCAATAGGCAGAAAGAGTTAGCAAAGCTGCAAATATTAAAGAGCTAGGAATAGGGATTTGTCTGTTTTGTTCAGGAAAATAAAATTCTGGCATTTGTGCAAATCCATAGTGAAGTGACATTTTTATTTTGATTGAGTGACAAATAACTTCTTATGACTTTAAAGCAGAAAATTATGTGTATTCTCCTGGGTTATAAAATGCTCTCAGCAAGCATTCAAGAATAACAAATGTGCTGCACAGTTTCATGTCACATCTAAATCTGTAGAAAACAAAGAAAGCAAAACATGCAGGGAAAGGAGAATTGAAACATTGGATAATGTAATGCAAGTAATCTAAGTAAAGGATGCCAATTAAAAATGCATGTTTATTAAATTCCATAAGCCTATGATCCCAAATGCAGAAATAAATGCAATGAAAATTCAGAGATAAATATTTAGTCAGGCAGTGCAATCCAGGGGAGGTGAATCCCCTTCTGGAAATGGTGTTGGCTTACACTGGTGGATTTGCCCTCCCTGGGGCACTTACTCCAGTGGAAATACAAATGCACAGGAACCCAGCTGCTGCAGGACCCTGGGACATCCAACCATGGCATTTGGCTCTCAGTTGGAGATTCCATGCGCCCCCAGGCTACTCTGGTGTGGCGGGGGCATGTCAAGTGTGTTCCTGGCAATGGAGCTGATGCCCATTTAGCCACCTTGCACCAGCAGGCCCAGACTCGGAGATTCACTATGTTTTCTGTGGTGAATCTCCACTTTTCAATATGAAGGATTTCCAGCTTTTTAAAAAAAGGTTTAAGTTTCCCATGCTGTGGGAATAATGGATAATCCCTTTTTCGCTTCTCAAAAGCCCTGTGAGGTAATTTAGGCTGAAAGGTGTTCCAAGCATGTGGATGAATGATACATTTTGCTTTGGAGCAAAGATTCTGGAGGTCCTTGGGAGCAAAGATTCTGGAGGCGGGGCTGCCTTGAAGATGACAAAAGTACAACTTGTACAAACTGCAGCAGAGGACAACTGCAGAAAGATACTATTCCCAATCTACAGCGATTACATTTTTTCTCACATGTTTCCAGATCCGATTCAAGTGCTTGTGCTTACCTTTCAAACTCTTGAACAAGACGCTCACATACTTGAAAGTCTGTCTTCTCTAGTGTGAGCCAATGTAGCAACTGTGTTCTGCATACAAACACCTGTTGATTGTATATAAGCACCTTCTGGTCATCTAGACCCCTGCAAGGGTGAGTTTTTAAAATTGTTTTAAATGGCTTTATTTTGTTACCTACCGTGGCCCCAGTTGCTTTGGAGAATGGAAGTCTTATTTTGTGTCATGCTGGAGGGTGGAATGTTCTCTAATTCTTTTGATATTTACTTCTGAACTTCTCACTGGTCAGCTTTACTATATATAACCTTCTGGGGGAAGTTATTCAATTGTTCCACCCCATGCATCACTAAAAATTTATAACTGAACCAGCTTAAGAAACTGAGGTGATCCTTCACCTCTTTCTCTGCTCTGTTTGATCTCAGAGATTATCATGCTAGAGGCCTATCAATGTTCAGCCATAAAACATTAGAATTTTATTAAAGGCCTCAAGGTTAAGAAGGGGAGAAATATAATGAGAAGGCAAGGAGCAGACTTATATACCAATTTTAAGATGTTCTTGGTAATACAGCTCATATGGCATTTGGCTGTTTGATAAGATTTCAGTCTATTACAGATTTCTAAATTCTAAAAAATAAGATGGACTTGCTAGGTGTTATACAATGTTGACTCAGATTTGCACTCAGAGGATTATGTGTAAACTCTGATGCCCAAAATCTAGAAGGAGCAAAACATTCATGCTTTCACCCCTCAGACTTTTCACCCTTCAGACTTTACCAAACTGTACGATCCCTTCAAAATTAATGATGGGAATTATTATGTCACTCAAAGTTTAAATGCCCCTCTTGCCTAGAAATTGGTCCCTCTCTGGCCCTTTCCCCACTTACCTTATGCCGCGCGCTTCTCTACGGAAGTACCGCGGGGTCCCGCGGCACTCCCCACTACTGGGGCGGCGACAACGCAGCCGCCCCGATGCAGCCGCTCTCGCGCCTCCTTCGCGCGCGGTTTTCAGCTCCTCTTCAAAACTGAGCTTTTTGAATAACCTCGCGGAGAGCGCGGGGTTGTGGGGAAGGGCAGGTGGTCACCCCGGGGTTTCAAACTTTCCGCCGCTCTGAGTGACGTGGCCCAACCCGTCCAATCAGGCGATATGCATGAAGCGCGCACTCGCGTGCGATTGTCATCTTCCCCCTTTTTCTTTACCGGGTCAGCCAGTAATGCGCCTGCTCACAGCCCTGGAGTGCACGCCGCCATTTTCATCTCGCTCATTCCATCGACATTATTTCGCTTATTCTTGCTTATCTTGCTTATTGCAGCTTATATATATATTCGCCGTTTATTCGTTTGTTCGTTTATTCGTTTATTCAAGCATTCGAAACGCGATTGAAGGGGGGTGACATTCACCAAAAGGGGAGAGGCGCTTTCATTTCTCTGTGATCAATCCAGCGCACCCTCGTCAAAAGCCGAAAAGAAAAGCCGCATGATCCCATACTGTTCGTCTACTCGCCTGGACGAGTGAACAGGGGTTCGTCGGCATGGTTTGTCGTAGCACTTGCGGACCATTGTGGATTTTAAAAAGTGAATGTTGAGTAATGCACGGGAGTCCCCGCAAGGTTTTTGCAAAATTTATGGAATTGCAAAGGACGACTGTGCATCGCGAGAGTGTTATTGTGGGCGAAGTCTTCCCCGCCATTTTAAAAAAGAATTGTTCGAATTCCTCGAGCCAGCGGACAGTACCACAATCGAGTGCAGACCTGCCCTGCCCATCAACGGCACATGGACCAATCAGATTGGAGACCCGCCCTGACCACCAACGAGTAGCGCGCGGCCGTGGGGGAATGCAAGAATTCTGACACCGCGCTAGGTTCGCGGTTTCCAAAAGGTCTTCCGAAGGAGCCGCTGCAGTGGGGACTGTGACTGCGCGCTCAAAAATGCCAGTGTTTTACGAAACCGGTAGGCCTGCGCATTATTTTTAAAGTGGGGAAAGGGCCTCTGACAACCATCTCTCTCACTCAACCACTTCCCTCTGTTCTAGACGTGCAGTTTAGAAGATGAACTAGCCATGTTTTTAGAACCTGGGCTAGGAATTCTTCCTTCCATAGAAGTCTATTGGCCTCTTTAGCTAAAATAGGGCCCTTTCCCCCAAATACTCTTTTCCAGCTAACACCATAGGTCTTGAACTCAACAAATTTCAGGTTCAAGATATTTTAACACAGAAATGTTGGTAAAGCCGAATAAAGCTGATACTCATAATCTTAAATTGGCTGTTATTGAACATTAAAACAAAATATAATGGGTACAAATATAATAGCAGAGCCCTTCGGGGATTGGGCGGTATATTAAGTCAAATAAATAAAATAATAATAATAATAATACAGCGTAAGGAGTCACTAACTGGAAACAACCCACAGTACCCTGGCTGCAAAAAGTAATATGTAACAAGGCACCAAATTATAGTGCAATATTTGATGAAGCGCAAAAAGTGAACAGCGCTGAAAACTACAAACTTCTCAAACTTCCTACGATAATGTGTACAGCAACAATGCAATACATAAAATAATCAGATTAATACAATATAGAATGTCTATCCCAGAAAATGGGGATATATAGATAGATGAGCCTGTCCCAGGAGGAGTAGTTTGCTTAACTCCTATAATGAAAGCACTGAGGCAATGTCACTTGCATGTTCAGAAACTCCCATGTGGTAGGCTTTGAAGCCAGTCTCCCCATCCATTAGCAAACCTTCCAATTTCCCAGTATAAATACATCAAATGTATAATAGCAGTAAACCCAACCCATTCCGTGGTGAACAACTTTTTGGAGAACCTTCCTAAGTAATAATAAAGGTCTACTTAAACCAGGCTTATACAGTAGAAACATCTCTCTCCCGATGAAGCTAAGGCCCCTTCCGCACACGCAAAATAATGCATTTTCAAACCACTTTCACAACTGTTTGCAAGTGGATTTTGCCATTCCGCACAGCTTCAAAGAGCACTGAAAGCAGTTTGAAAGTGCATTATTCTGCATGTGCAGAATGAGCCCAGATCTCTGTGCTTAGTCACATCAGGGAAGTGAGAGATGTTTTTTACTGTATACCCCTGGATTAAGTTGGTAAGACCTTTACTATTACTCAGGAAGGTTCTCTGAAAATGTTGTTAAATGAAGTGTGTGTTTTGTTTACTGTTGCTGTATATTCGATGCACTTATACTAGTAACTAGGAGATTGCAATTGTTGCCAACAGACCAGGAGACTGGCTTCAAAGAGATCAACATTTACAAGCCTACACCATAGGAGCGACGTTGCCCCAGTGCTTTCACTATAAGAGTTAAGCAAACCACTGCTCCTGGGACAGGCTCATCTATATCCCCATTGTTTGTTACTGAAAAATTTAAGGTTAAAAAACTGAAAATTTCCAGTTCTTCCCCCTCCATTTCCCTTTCCCTCATTTGTCAGGGCTTGGGAAACTGTTGGGGAGGGAAGAACTGCCCCATTGGCATTTCCCAAGCCCAAGAGGGCTAGGAAAGCATTGGTGAGGGAGAGAATTCTATGCTGTGCTGAGCCTGCCAATCATGGCAGGGACTTCTCTCTCACCCTCCCCTGTTAACAATTTCCAAACCCTGGAAAGCTTAGAAAGTGTAGGCAGGGGAGAGAACTCCATGCATGCTGAGTCTGCTAAGAGCATCTTGGAGTTCTCTCTCTCCCTCCCACACTGATGATTTCCAAGTCATAGAGGGCTCAGAAGGTATCTGCAGGGGAGAGAACTCCACACCATGAACACATCAGTAGAAGAGAGCTCCATGAAGTGCTGAGCTTGCCCAGAGTGCTATGTAGTCTCTCCTGCTCCCCATTCATCTGGCTTCTATGTAGACTTGGAAAATGGTGGGGGAGGGGAGGAGATATTCAGTTTATCTGAATCACTGTCCCTAGTCTGAACCCTTTGGTTCCAAGATTTCCAACCAATAATCCTTTCAATAGCTCTCACTGTGTTCTCAACTCTACACATCACATCATGTCACTCTCACTCACAAACTTTGTGAGGAATTAACCTTTCACACTCATGTTTTTTTCTTCTTCTGCATGCTCCTAACTATATAATTATAAATAATTTAGTTTTTATTTGATATTTTCCTCATGTCTGTCACACTGTGTCATGTCATATAGGATAAGACTATGATTGGAAAAAGAAATGTAATTTCAGTTTTTAGCAGACCCAGGAAAATAGGTCTTACACCTTGCTGACAGGTTCAGCTTAACTTCTGCATAAAGCCATTGGAATAGCATATCTGGAAATAAAATATGGAGTACTGTGTCATCTGTAGGCTTATGATACCCCTCTCCCATTTTTATTCAATCCCAGGTAAAGCAGTTAAAATTCTGAGATTATGTCTGGAGATAGTAACAAATGAAGGTTAACAACTTGAAGCTTTATCAAGACAACAGATAGAGTATGATGCCATTGACAAGGAAAATGTTTGACATGGATAGAAACGATTCAACCTTCTTCTGGATTCAACTTTGTTTTTGGAACCCTAGATAGTGTTTGTGGCTCAGAAAGTTTTTAAAAATCAGCTTTGGCTAATTTTCCTACTGTAACCAGCCATTGTTACTTATTCATTAGTCTCTTTCCTCTGGGGCTGACCTTGGAGAAGACCTACAAGAGTAGACCAGTCTATAGCTGTGCTGGTTAGATTCAGCCAACGGCTTGTGGCCTAGTAGTCCAAGTGAGAACCTTTGGTAAACTTCGCTATCAGTACAGATCTGACATGGGATTTTTCACCTGCTTAAGAAGGAATGGTGCTGCAGATGGTAAGTGTTGCTGGAACTGTCACACCGACTAATAGTTCTGTAGACAGAGCTTTCTGGGTTATACCGCACTTAATCAAATTTTATATGTTTTAATTAACCATAACACATGTGTAAACACACCCTTCAAAATGCTATTATTTATCACAAACCTTCAGAGTAAAGAAAATTACAGATTTTAATAAGTAGACTGCCATAAGCTATGATACTGCATCACCAGAGCTGGCCATGTTCCTGATAACTATATCCCCTTTGCTGTTTTGATCCAGTCCCTGCTCTGTGCATTTAGTGAAACTGTTCTGTCTATGGGAGAAAGCAGGCTATTCTGAATTGAAACAACAAACGTTCAGTCTGGCAGGAGAAAATAACACCTGTTTCACATCTCTGTTTTTCATTCTTATTTTAACAGCCATAAACACTTTCTAAAGCTGAAAAAGAACAGGGCTGCAATTCAGACAAGGCAAGAATTCTTGCAAAGTGAATTTGAATACATATACCTAGTCAAAACAGAATACATTTTAAGCTGAATGTGGGTTTTTTTTCCTTCTGTGTGAGCCAGCAAAGGTGCTGTTGCAGCCCTATGACTGGTGATAAAGTGTTTGACTATCTCCTCTGGCAATCTTGTCATCCACCTATGTTTTGGGAAGGTTTATGTTGGCAAGGCAGACCCATTGTGCTGGTCTGGACTAAATTTTTCATAAGCACAGCAGAATATTCCTTCCTCTTCCCTGCAGCTCAGAGATTGCCCCTAAATACTGGTCATGAGACACAGGGAACCCTGTGGAAAGATATTATGGGATTTACAGCAGGATCATAGAATTGGCAGAAATTGCCAATTGAGTGGATCCAACCTGGTGGCAAAGTCTTCAAAATAAATGAAGTAAGAAAACCACAACAATTAGACCTTTTTGACAATTTTAATATTTCGCAAGTCTACAAAATGAAACTCAGAGGGAATAAACAGCTAGAAATATCTTCCTAATTTAGATATTTTTCATCCAAGGTATTATACAGCTCTTGAGCAGATCAGTTGACTTTCATCCTCTATTTTCTGCCCCCACTCCAATGATGTGCAGCTTCCCTCAGCATTGCCTATATCCTGAAGAGCAATGAGCTGGCTCAGACATCATAATGTTGGGTGGAATGAGGAGATTCTATTTTTTATTTGTACAAAGAAATTTTTTCCTGCTGTTTAGTTCATTTGACTGAACCACTGCATATATTTCCTTTGGGACAGGATCAACTAAGCTCTATGAGGAAGTCCCAGAAAGGGTTAGAATAAATGATTTAGACATTTCTCCTTTTTACCAAGGACATAGGTAAGGGGGGGGGGTCATGGGTTCAACCCCCAACTACATGTCCCCACCCCCTACCCCACCCCCACTGGCTGAGCTCCCAGCTTGCAGTCCCTTCTTCCCTCCCCTCCGGGGAGAAGAGACTGCAGTCCCCAGCCCCGAAGAGCTGCTTTTATAAGCACTGAGGCGGGGGGGCAGGGCTTGGGAGGTGTGGCCATGCTGGGTGGAATGGTATAGCCGTATGGCAACCCAGGGACACGAATGCTCACTCTTAAGCAATTACCCCGAGCCCTGCCCCCTGTTGCAGCTACGGGCCTAGCTGAGTCTAGTGCCGTTATTTCTAATGGGAACTACTATTCTGTTGGATTCAGATGTGATGGAAAGGGCAAATGGTAGCACTATAAGATGGGCAGCCCAACCCAGATCCTTGGGGCAGTCAGGAGCGGTGCTACTGCAGTGCCACCCTGCCTCCTCCAGAAGGCTTTTTGGTAGCGTCGGGAGCAAAAAACCCCCCTCTTTCTGCCACCAAAAAGCTTCCATTGGGCTCAATGGACATACCCCATCCAAAAGTGTAGTTCTAAACTTCAAGTATAGGCCTAAACCCCAGGGATGAGTAGGTCTAAACCCCAGGCTGCCATGTGTCTTGCGGTAAAGCTGGAGTGGTAGCCGACTAAGGTCAGTTTCACCCCCTGGACATGCTACTGGAATGCATCCACTATGCATTCCAGTGGCATGCCCGGGGTTCTGATGCGGTGCTCTGAATGACATCTGAGTGTCTTGGTAGGCCACAATGGCCACCCACCATCAGATTTGCCCGTTTGCTTTGGTGAGTGCCCTGGGAAAGCAAATCTGCTGGCATAGGCCCACATTGCCTCCCAACAGTGATTCACCCCTTCCCAAATTGGACCATCAGGCAGTTCATAAAAAAATGAAAAAGTTTTGTAAAATGAGTGAGTTCCCTTAGCAGGCCTATTGACTTCTGGTTTTAGGTGACTGTGGGGGCCAATTTTACCTCAACAAAATTCAATTCTAAGCTCATGTGCAATTTGCTTTGTCTTGCTTCATTTCAGAAACAGAGTCGAGAGCATACTCATTGCCCACTTAAATGAAGTGTTGCATTGATTTGATTAGTTCTATTCAGATGAAGAATGGATGTGGTATCAAAGAGACAGTGTAGCTGAAAAAGTATTCAGCTTGAATTTATGAGAGAACTAGATTTTAATCCATCTTTACTACCAGTTTCTATTTGGGGCAGCCCTGTAATTAGAGTCTCTTGACACTTTTCTTTTATAAAATAAGAACTGTAAAGGACCTACCTCATCGCAAGCAGGAGCTCAGTTCAATTTAATATATGTTTTTAAAATCATAGATTATTTCAATGTTTTTAAATCAGAGAAAGATTCAGTGTAAAGCTGTATGTACATTAAAAGCTCATATATATGCCACAAAGTCCATATAACAGATATGTAGCTGCCAGAATACCCCTGGGCCAGACATGCTCGTGGAGTTCTGTGCTGGAAACTCAGTTCCTTGGCATGTGTGACTAAGTTTGAATTGGGACCATAATATGTGAGGAGAAAGGGCTTCAGTATTCTCTACCCCAATGCTTTTCTGACCTGAAGTAGTCTAAGGGTTATTTGCCTAGAGTGATGGCTAGGTATACATTTCATTCTGATCCAGAAAATGGAATGGAAAGGAAACTGAAGCTCTTCTCTTTGTGTGCCTTCCAGCCCAATCAATACACTACAATGCAATAACTTTTATTAGGCATAAATTAAAAAGTTATTTACGATCTATCCAGAAACCTTTAATCAGAGGTGGCAGTAAACTGACAAAAGTAAAACAAGTTATCGAAAGGAAATAAAAGTTAAATCTTCTATAAAATATTATTTATTAAAAATGGGTAGGAGTATAATTTTACAATGTTAAAAGAATAAATAACTGTTAAAAAACCCATGGCTATATTTCTTTTGAAGAATGTGCAGGTACCTGTAAAAGAAACCTGTAATGCTGGCCTGGAGAGTGGAAGGAACTGCTGTTGGGGTGTCAGGGGAAGGTGTGAGAAAACTCAAAGAAAGCAAAATACATGCTAATTCCCTTTGTTTTTCCTATACGGGGTTGTACTTTACCAGATTTTGAAACCATGAAGATTCTCTAATCTGAGAGCACAGTGAATTTTGAAAAGGGGGGAAAGTGTGTGTAACTGTAAATCCAATATGAAGAAAATGTACTCTCAATGCAAAGGAGACCACAAGTGTATAAATGACCACTGATAGGAACCACTAGATATATAAACACCAGTTCCTCAAACAGTAAAACTTAAACAAAGGCATTTGCAAGTAATGAAATATTCCTATTCCTACTGCATCTTCCCTTTAATAAAAAATAACCAAAGTGTTTTTCTTTCCCCATCCCCCCCGCAATATTTTAGCCTAAAATTTCATTAGCAACACATTTTATAGCTGGAAGTACAAACCTCTGAAAACAGGTTTTACTTGAAAACTGCTTACAAATCCTTACTTAGCCTGACTCCTGAGGCTAGCTCTCTAATAAATTTCCTATACCCGGCAGTATTTTTAACAGTTAGCACATTGCCATGGTTTTACAAGATCAATAAGAGAGTTAATTTACATCCCATAAAGGTGGGAAAAGAGCCCCCAGTATTAATCTTTCTGGTCAAGTGCTAATTGCCACAGACTTTTAAGCATGTATTGTAACAGTGCATGATAACTCCAGTGGAGTTAAGGTCTTGGCCCTGCTCCTGTTTTATTTACTACTGCTTTCTACAGGATGAAAGTTCATAATAAAAATTAATTTAATCAAGGCTGAAACTTGGCTCAATAATTTCGTACATGTAAATTTTTAAAAAACAATTTGAAAGTAACTTTATAGCAGATATGATTTGTTTATATGCAATTATATAAGCTTTATAATCAACAGCAACCAAAAAAAAAACCCCCTCTGATGCTTCTTGTGGGATGGTCCCAAAGCCTGGTTGTGAGGCTGCAAAAATATTTTATAACTTTACAGAGGTCCCTAAATATATTTAGGGGAAGTGGGGAAGGATGGCAAGGTGAGGCTTGGGGTGGTGAGAGGGTGGAAGGTAAGGTTTGGGATTGTGGGAGTTGGAAGGTGTGGCTTGGGGTGGGGGAAGGTGGAAAGGTGAGAAGTGGGTTGTGAGAGGGTGGAAAGGTGGATATTAGTATGGTGGGAGGGTGGAAAGGTGAGGTTTGGGTGGGGGGATGTTTGTTGGTAAGGTGAGGATTGGAATGGGGAGAATTAGAAGGTGAGGCCTAGGGTGGTGGCAGAGTTGGAAGGTGTGGCTTAGGGTGGAGGGAGGGTGGAATATGGATGGTTGGGGTGGGGAGGCAGGAGAGGTTTGCCAAGGCCTCCCTGGCTGTTTAAGGGGGAGGCAGGAGGGCTTTCCAGGGCCACAGAGCACTTGCTCCACAGGCCTGGTTTGGCTGTTTGGGTGCGGGTGGGGAGTTGGGAGCACTTTGCTGGGCCATGGAGGCCTTGCTCTGTAGGCCCAGCCTGGGTTTTTGGGGTAGGCGGGCAGGCAGGAAAGCTTTGCTGGGCTCATGAAGCATCTGCTGTACAGGTCTGCGTGCTAGACCATGGATCAGCTGTTCCACAGTCTGGGCTGACTGTTGAGGATGGGGGGAGGCAGGAGGTCTCTGTGGGCAGGGGAATCAAATGTTGGCCACCAATGGGGGAGCAGGACTCACTCCATCCTGCTACCCCATTGGTGGAGGGTTCGTTATCGCGACATTTGATTTCTTAGAGTTCTATTGTTCTGGATGGAATAATTATTCTGTTACTTAGTATTAGTGATTTTAAAAAACCCTTAAATCTTAAGAAAATATATCTGGCAATGTAAGTGTCTTCTGTCCTCGAATTCTACATATTAAATGCAAGATGCCATCAGATTGTTCACATTAGTATTCTAACTATATCTATGCTTCTATGATAGTCATGTCTTCGTATTACCTCCAGTTTACTGACAGTGCTGATACTTTCTTCATGATGAAAGGGAGTTTTCCCCCTCTCTTCTTTGTGAGATCTGAAGAGAAAATACACTTTATAATGTATCTGTCACACAGGACTCTTATTCTATGTACTAAGCAGTTCTTCAACTGGATAAGTACTCTGGCTCAATGATAAACAATACAGTTGAACACTGTCACTTCAATGGTCTTTTGGAAGTATTGACAGATATGAAAAATTCTTAGTATGGGCAAATCTGCACTTCATCAGAATATCATTCTGATGTTATTCCCCACCCCAACCATCAGAAGTGCAGAAATCTGCACTTCATTCAACACCAGATTAATTTACATGCACAAACATGATATATAGGATGTGATTATTTAGCATGATAATGAAATAGTTTGAGCTGCAATTTTCTTATGTATTTAGAATATTCTGTGCCACTTTTCAGAACTTATTCAAGGCAGCTTACGTAAATCACAAGTACATCCTAAGAGTAAATCATAAGTACATCATAAGTAAATCATAAGAACAACATAAAATGCCATCGAAGTTAACCATTAAAATCCAGCATCAAGAACTGCAGAGAGTAAAAACAACTTTAAGCAGCTTAAAATGATGGTCAAAACCATAGTTTCTGAGCTCTGCATTCTACACCATCAGGCAGGCAATGTCTTGCAGGCAATTTTAAAGCGTTCTCAAAAAAGGACACCTTGGGCAAAAATAAGGCGTCCTGAGGACATCTTCAGGCACATTTCTCACCAAGATGCCTTTTTAGCATCCTCAGGATGTCTTATTTGCACAGTGCTGAATGACCTATTGTTACCCTTTTCAACTTGAAAGTGAAACTTAATGGAAATTCCCACTTAAATGTGATGTCATTATTTCCTAATCTGTCAGTCAAAATCCCCAGACTGTGTATTTTTTGAAGTGTGAGAGGGGAAATAACGGAAAATTTTTGAATTTCTTTCATCTTGGATTATTAGAGGTTCTTCTGTTAATTTGCTTACTATCAGATCTTTTGTTGGCATAACAATAACAAGTGTTATCAAGACAGACTTGCCTGTTGTGAGTTGTCTTAGAATTGACTTTATAAACTCTTTCAATCTTAATGCTTTCTGCAAAGTCAGACCCTACTATACCTCATAATAGATTTTATTTAGATTTAGTTATCTTTTGGTTTTATTTTTGATCCTATACATGTGTATAATCTCTGCTGTGTTTCAGTTTTTCTCATTTTAATAATTTTTCAGCTTTTGTTGATTCCTTTCTTGACACTGTTAATTTATTTGATTTATACTGTTTCTATTTTATTGATGGCTCAGAGGCATGACATAATGAATAAATACAGTAGCATTGGCATTCCATATAACATGTCCCCTGACTGCTGCGCAGCTCTTGTCCTTCATTTAAAATTTTGTTAAAGTATCATGAATTGTCTCAGTGTTTTTAATAAAATACTTGTTTAATGAAATACATTTCCATGTACAGTAGTCAGTGATGTCCTGATGCTCTCAGTTTTGCTTTCCTTCTGTATGCAAACATGCTTTCAGAAAGCAAGACAGATAGAGATTATTAAATGTGGCATCATTTAAATCTCACTAGATGGGTAATTACCAGCATGAAGTAAATTAAGCAGGGACATGCTGTGTCTAATGAGCGATCATACACCAGTTGTGGAGTTTGTATACCTCTAGAAAGTGGTGTAAAAGTGTCAGAACTGTTTGACTTAATACAGCTTGGTTCATTTTATGTATTTAAAACCAATAGTTGTAACAAAATAATCCAACATACCATGGACTGATGAGAAGTCTCAATGTTATTTTAAAACAAAGAATATCTTTAGAAGGCACAGCATCATTCTGTACAATTTAAGGTCCATGTTTTTGTATTGCTTCTCACACAGTGCTAATGTGTACTTAGTCTGATCCAGTTATATTAATTTTACCACTGTCAGAGGTGTACCAGTGCATTGATTGAACTCCTATAACCATTTCACTCATTAAATAACATTCAGACTCTGGTGCTAATTATTATACCAACAAATAATAGCTACATCAAGTTATGTTAAAATGCAAATTATAGTAAAACTCTATCATTTTGACAGTTCTCTTATAGCAGATATTCAATATTTATACTTTCTTTAGTTTTGGTATGTTCACCTTATACACAAATATCTTTCACCTTCAAGTGTGGTGAGTCTGCTAGTCTATTAAAGATAAGCAACTTGCTACCTTGCTTGTAGTTGACTACTTTCTACTATGAGATCTTAGAAGATAGTGGCTATTGAGCTGAGAGAGTATGTTTAAAAATATACTGATGAAAACTTATGGAGACTGGTCAGCTCTGAAGTTGAACTGAAGCAGCGTATAGAACTAAGAAAATAAATTTCGTTGCAGTTTTATGAAGCCCAAGGTCAAAGAGCTAGGGAAAGTCTTAAGAACCGAGCAAACAGAGCATGGTTAAAGGGAGATAACTATAGTTCCAAGCTGCAACATGACTTCTGAGAATCAGCTCAAAGCAATCTTTGCTGAATGTTGAAACAGGAACTTGTAGAACTGTTCTATTGCATATACTATCATTGTTCCCATTTAGTTTATCAAGGGAAGTGTCTAATTTGTGGTGACTGTTCTTAGGTGTTCATTGTCTC